>NC_073705.1:3998527-4106027 GCF_023634085.1 Falco cherrug
CTATTTAAACAAATATTATAACTTCATTGTCATTGCTTCTTCATTTTTTTTGCTTTTTTTTTTTTTTTTTTTTACATTTATTTTAAGGTGAACAGGTCCAATAGGTGCAAGTTTCTCTAAAAAAAAAAAAAAGTGAAACAGTGCAGGGGGTTAGATTATTTTAACAGAAATGTTATTATTTAACTAGTTAATACTCCGGTGTCACCTTGTAAGGCAAAGATCTAATACAAACTAGCATTTGCTCTAAAATCTTGATTTAGGAAAGAACTCTTATTCTTCAAAGCACCTGTCTGAGAACCTCATGGGATGCTTTTCAGAGTTAGTACAGAGCAGATAAGTGGGAAAACCAGGCAATAGTAGTATTTCAATGTTGCTGGTGAGGAGCAAAGGCAAAAGTAGATGGAAGACACAAACAGCAGCAGAGCTGGGAACCAGGTCATTGCTAATTTAGTGAAGGACTGTTACACTAAATATCTAAGCTGTCCCCTCAGGCCTGGACAAAATCAAGAGCAGGTTTGATCTTGTCCCGAGAGCATCAGGTCACACCAGGTTTGCTGTGTCCTGCCCAGACCGTTCTTGAGCCTCCCTCTGCAGAAGTGCTCCGGGGTCTCTGGCTGCCTCTCGGGACATCTTGTAATGACATGGGCTGAGCAGGGCTGTGGTGTTACGCTGGTCACATTCTGTTTGGACAAACCTACCTTCTCCTGAGGAAAGGGCCCAAATGCCCTGCAAAGGTTTTAATGGTCCTGACCAGCCCTACCTGGAGCCTCCAGATGCCCCACACCCTCTGGCCCATGGGCTGGGCTCCAAGGAGCTCCATTTAAGCTCAGACCTGGGCCTGGCTTTGGCAGTGCTGTAGGTGTATTTCTTCCCCTGGTCCTTTGGGCGGACTTTAGGCTTGTGTTGTAGGTAGGTGTCTCCTGTGTGCTTACCCTTGTAGGTACATTGCACTTTGTCTCCAGTCATGTCTTTCAGCCATTACTTTTGTGTGGGCTCTGGACCCATAGTGCAGTATTTTCTCCAGTCCTGTCTGCTGTTGTTTCCCAGCTGGACTCCTTTGGAATGGACCCTGGAAGCTGGCTCATTGCCTGCTTTGCTTGGGTCTGTGGGTAGAGCCTGCTGCTGACTCCTGTCTCTGCTTGTTGTCTGCTGGGGCTGCCCTTGGCCCCTGGCTTGTCCCCCCTAAGGGGACAGCTGGCCCTTGTTCCTCTCTGGCAGATGCTTCTGCTTGTCCCACAGAGCTGCTGGGGCCCTTTGTGCTTCCTGCTGAGGTTACACTTGCTCTTGGGAGCTGATGTTGCAAACAGATGTGTGAAGGCTCTGTTGAATTATTTGGGGTTCTTGCTACTGTTTATTTGTGTCCTGGTTGCAGTCAAAAAGTCAAAAGATTAGCCAAAAGCCCATGCTCCCTGATGTTTTTTCACCATCAGAGCTCAAGAAATACTTGCAAGGTAATAATTTAGTGTCTTGTGAGTTGGTGGCTGAGGGGCATCAGTCCCTCTTCTGCTGTCTGTGAAATTAATATTCAAAACAATTTTCTACGGTCAGTGGAGGCTTCTAGGTCAGACAAAACCTGATGGAGAGATTAAGAACAGTACCTTTCCCCTTTTCCTTTCCTCTTCAGCTTATGTACTTCTTTTTGTTTTTTTTTTTTTTTTTTTTGCCAAAACCTTTGCAGTCTCTGTTTATTCCTTACAGAGATTTTAAAGTTCTTTATGCTCCTTCCCTTCCTGTTTAACATATATGTTAGGGTATCTTAGTGCCAGTACCGTTTATTCTTGAAGCCTGGGAGAATGCTCAGAGTATGTCTTGCTGGATGCTTTTCTGGTACAACCACGCTTGCGCTCTTATGAGTCCTTATGTCCAAAATCCTGTATGAAAATTTGCATGCCTTGACTCTAAATTTAGTGTTTTCTTAGCCTGGAACAGCAGCTCGCATGTGTTTGCTATTGGCACGCAATACAAAGTTAACCTGAATTCCTTCATTTTAACAACTAAATTATAGTGGGGAGTTTTTCCTCATAATTATTATTTCTTTTTTTCTACAAACCCACTGCTTCTCTTCTGAAAAGATTTATACTCAGTTTGAAGGTAGCCTGTGACTGCTGAAGTGATTTGGAGGCAGATCTGCCAAAGCGTGTTTTGTGTAAGTGCTGGCAGTTCTGGACTTAGGTAGTGTCTCACACTTCTCAGGGATGGGGTTAAGGAAAGGAGAAGAAAAGACTTAATTCTGAAACAAGTAAGTTCATATGTGTAGTTTTTCCATTACTAGCAGATCACTGACTTCTGAAGAAAATTTATTTTCAAACAAGGTATGAAAAATTACGTTTGGAAAGATCAGAACTGATGAACTAGCACCTCTGGAGACAGGAAAATATTTTTGTAAGCAGCTGAAAATGCAAACTTATATCAGTGACTGTGTTGACAATGTAAATGTGTGTCAGAGACCATTATGTTGTGTAGACATGCCTGGTCTGGCTTTAAACTTGCTAATTTGGGTATTGGTTGTAATCCATAACTAGTCCAAGCTGGACTCTGTGCTTAATACCTGCTTCACTTCTTGGGAGGGTTTGGCAGCTCATGCTGAGCTTCGCGCTGTCACGGCTGCGCTGCCGCCTGTTCTGGCGCTTGCACAGATCTGTCTGCACCGTGCCGTCGCTCTGCGGAGGCTGGTGAACCCCGGGTGCCCACTGGTGAGTCCAGAGAGGAAAGCTGGGTGTTTTGCTGGGAAGCTGGCGGCACAGAGGTGTGTGGTGAGAAGGCGAGTGCAGGGCGGGAAGGGGGAGAGTGTGCAAGCAGGCGCTGTGCCCACCCAGGCAAAACAGGCCCTACCACTGTAATCGGCTGTCATGCTGCACTGGGCACCGAGGAGCTGGGATGTCGGCTGTAAACTCTTTAGTCAGGATTGCTCTGTGCAGCTCTTAGCACTGTGGGTCCTGATTCCTCGCTCAGGACCTGGTACTGCTGCAGTACAAGCAGCAATGGTGGCATTGGAGCGGGCTGTATGCTGGGCACAGGAGATAGGGCAGAGGTTTTTGCTCTCTTAAACTGGTTGGTGAGGAATGTTTTATGTCAATTATGGTAACAAATATCTGCAGTTTAAAACTGCTCCATATTTCTGCCACAATAATGAACTGCAAAGAGACAAAGAATTTGATTTTTACTAAAGAGCAAGTCTTTCCCCTTACAGAATTGTCAGCAATTCATTTCTCAGTGAGGCTGCTTCATACGTACATACATGAATGTGACTTAAAAGTGTCTCTGTAGGTTTGCAGTGTATCCACACTCTTTTGCAGGCACATTTAAATATGCATGTTGTATGCATATGTCTCATCTGTAAGTAAATATTAATTTATGTCTCAGCATGGTACAGGTGTGGAATTTGCATACGGTATCTGTGCTGGGGTGTGTGTGAATGCTTGGGTGGTGAATGTATAGGAGAAGGAATGTGTACCTTTAAGTGAAGCATCTTCAAATGCACCACACCCCATGCTATTGACATGACTGTGCCTGAGAGGCAGGTAGGAAAGTGTGTTTCTGTATGCCATGATACAGACACACCTGTGTACCCCTGAGCATTTGGTGGATGCCCATACACAGGCAGCTTGGGGACTTCTGTACACGAACGTGTGTGTGGGTGCCTGAGTTATGAGTGTGAACGTGTGTGGGCACACGTGAATGTGTGAGTCTGCACATGGTTGAGCATGGATGTGTGGGAAAGGGAGCATGAGTGAGCTGTACATTTCCTCCTGGTGAGTACAAGCGTAAAACTGCAGCATGGGGAGGACCTTGGCTGACAGTCTGGCAGTACCAAGCATGTTTGCAGAAGATGAAGCAGAATAGACAACACGGAAGTTATTTTTGTCTATCAGCTGAAGCATTATAGAGACATCAACAAGCTCTTGTCTCATGCCAGCTTAATTCCTAGTTAATCAGCAGTCTGCTTGGGCAAAGGAAGGAACTCACATCAGGGGCTGATGATGAGCCAAACTTCCCAATACCGATTTGGGAGCCTGCGAGGAGCCCTCAGTATTGCTGTGCTTGCCTGTGGCTGCGTTGCTGCCCACTGAGCAATGCTCTGGGGTAGCTGAATGCTACATCAGCTGTGTCCTGGTGGGAGCCACTCCTGCCTAGGGAATATGGGTTTGTCCTTTGGCTTGCCCTCCCCAGGTGGTCAACAGAAGCTTATTCTTCACTCTGTGATTAGATGCCTTAACCAGGCCAGTTTCAAGTGACTTAATTCCAAGGCTTCCACCCTCTCTTGTGGGGCACTTCCACATAACCTGCAAGCTGACTTACTTGCTTCACTCCCAGACCTTCCTCTGTCTCTGGTGCTCTGTAGAGATGCTGCTTTTTTCTTCTCTCATTCATGAACTAAACCTATCTTTGCTCACGGGACTTGTATATTGCAGCTGAGGGCCAACTCACTTATCTCTTCTGACCTGACTTTCCCATCTCTTTGCTGGAAAGCCACCTTCCACCTTCCTCCTTATTTTTCTTCCGGCCAGTTTCTCTGATGCCACAGGCATCCATGGTGTGGAAGGGTACCTGCCTGCTCAGGTACTCTCAGTCAAACTGATTAGTTTGCACACATCCTGGCAACCAGCTTGATAGTTGCTTTCTGTGATGCACTGGCATGGTGTCCTATTGTACAAATGTCCACGGAGAGTAACAGGGAATGGCAGGTTCTCATCTGTGGCTGCTTGGGATTCAACTGAAGGAGTTACCATGGGGTGAAATGAGCTCGGGAGTGTGCCTTGAGTGTTGGCTATTTCAGGCAGTTTCTGTGCATGTCCTTGTCCTGCAGCACTCTGTACTAAGGGCAAAGTCATCAAGGGCAAACACACCCCATTTTTTACCACCCCCCCACCCCCCCCCCCAAAAAAAAAAAAAAGCTAAGCTACCATGGATTTCCTAGGTATTAGAAAGCACCCATGGGCAGTTGTTATGGTATAGCTGGTGTTCATGCCCTGTCTGCTTTCATATTGGTATTTTATCATGATTAAGTATAGTGTGATCCAACCATCAAAGCACTCATGCAACCCAGCACGTGAGCTTGCCTTTGGCTTTGCTGGGTGGATTGATCTCTTATCCTTTTGGATGCTGAGCAGGTTGAGGCTTATTTCATTCTTGAAAGGGACGTGATCAATGAATTGTGGGTGCTGTCGCCATTGCTGTGGTAGAAGACCTTATGTGTACTAGACCATAGGCATAAAAAGAGTGGAGAGCCTTCACTTGGCCCTGTCTTAGCTGCTGAGCTGACAAATGAGAGAATCAGGTATCATCCACTATAGTGTTTGATATGCTTTGCTCTGTGTCATTAATAAACCTGTGAATTGGCCTGACACCAAACTCAGCTATCCCCTCCCCTGTGCTGATCATTACTGTGTTACCTTACCTTTGTTTCATGGGCCATCAGCCAGGTGTCAGCCCACGGGATAGTGTTCTGTGCAAGCCCATCTGGTGTTGCTTTCCTACTAGGGTTTTGCCTGGCCCCTTTCTCAAGGCTACTACAGTACTGCTGGACTTGCCCCACTCCCCTCCTGTACTGGCACAAGTCCATTTGTGTTCCAGACCTTTCCCAACTCTCCCAGTGGACTGCTTGGCAACAGTGCTTATCACTGTTAGTGCTGTGAGGCCAGGTAGCCCAGCAGAGGCCAGCATAGCTGTGTGCAAGGTGCTGTGCGAACACACAGAGTACATACATCTAAAGACGTCAGGGTGGGAGGTGTGAAGTGGTTGGAAGGGAAAAGCTGAGAAGAGGGGAAAAAGAGGCACTGAGAAGGGAAGTGGCTTGTCTTGCTTCCCCTAGCACACCTGGATTGTTTCTCATCTCTGTTGTCTAGAAGGCCAGGTTAAATACTTCTGAACACTTTCCTACCTGGCTTTTTTCAACCAAGAGCTCCAGGATCAAAAACTCTATTGCTGTCTGAAGCTCTTAAGCAATATGTTGCTCACTCTGGGATCTTCCCATGTAACCTCAGCTACTTTGGCCTGGGAAAAATGGAAAGCAGATCCTGAGAATACTTTTGATGGGAAGCACCTGGCCAAAGCCTGGTAACAGGGGAACAGGTGAGGCTGGCAGGGGAATGGAAGAAGTGGTCTGGAAGTGAGTTCCTAGTCTCTTCAGCAGCACAGTCTCCCTGCTGGGTCACTGGCCTAGGGCAGATATTCCTCCTGGCAGAGCCAGGCGAGCCAAGTTGTTTCCGTGGCAGTCATCTGGGCTGCGTGTCCATGCTGTATCCCAGTGTCCCCATCTCCCCTTGCAGTTCACAGTGCAGTCTTCTCTGGTGGTGTGCTAACAGGCGGCTGCATTATTCTGCACGATCTTTTCGTGTGCCAGAGGGGAGGGTACACACAGTGGCCTGCACAGGAATACTCCAGTTACCTCCTGGGGTCAAATGGGACATGCCACATGCTTTTTGGTTAGGCTTGGGGAATACTGGTGGCTGTACAGATGAAGCCTCAGCAATGTGACTGGTGTGTGTGTGTGAATTACTGACTTTCTGAAGTTTGTTGCTGTTGTTATTTTGATTTCACCTTTTCTCCTTCATCATCGTGTACCCCCCAAGTACAGTGCCTTTTTGTTCTGCAGCACTCACTCCCACTCCTCCTTTTTGTTCTGCCTGCCCAACCTCAGCTCTTGCCCCCACCCTGGCAAAATTGGGGTGATGGCAAGAGAGTTGGATCTCTTCATCTAGAGTGCTGGATATTTGAGGCTCCTTCTGTAGTCAGCAGAGCCAGAGATATCTTCAAGGGAGGTTCATTTGACCTAAGATTCAAGTTACTCTGGAGCAGTTCTTGGGTTGGCTCTGTGCCTGTGAGACACCTAGGCTAGATGAGCTGGAGAAGACCTGAGGGGTATGTGTCAGTGGGTCAGACAAAGCTGCAGAATGACTTAGGGCAGGAAGGACTGAGCAGGGGTAATCAGGTCTGTTTCCTAGAAACTCCTCACTGGTCCCCCTGTTAGTTCCACAGTGGTGGATGTTTTATGGTCAGTGCTGAGCAAGTGCATATGCCGTCCCTGTTCTGTCCTGCCTGGGGTCTCTAATAGCAGTGACATGCAGAGAGGAGTGCCACAGAGAAAAACATTGCTCTGACTCTGGCGCTCAGCAGACTGTGGTCGTAGCTGCTGGAGAAGGAGTTGAGATTGATGTGAAGGGTAGCTGCATTTCTGTCTCTCTAGCCTCTTACTAGGACTTGGCGAACGCTCCACGTATTGTGGTTTGCTCATCTCCTCTTAATCACCTTCATTATAAATGACCCAGGGAGATGTCTGTCACCAAGAAGTGGGTGGGGAAGGCAGAAGAGACTTCTCTTGATCGGAGTGGCAGGTGGAAAATGCCACAGAATATCTGCTTTGGTCCTGGCCATCTTCGTGTCAGATTGAGGGGAACCTGTAAACACACTCCAGCCTCTCTGATTGCAGGAGTCGCTCTGGGTTCCACTCTGGGGCCTTGTTTACTTTGGGAAGCGGTCTTTCCAGTTCTGCCTCCCTCCCAGATGCATCCGGATATGGTCCAGGACTCACTTCCCCCCTGTCAGCCCTAACAGTGATTAATAAGGACATGCATTTCCTGGGTGTTGCACCCATTTTTCTTAAAGACTTGCCTGCCAGTGGTGAGCAGACCGAGATTATAAACCACTGCTGGCACGTGAAGGGCCCGGGGGCAGCAAGTCTTGGAGAGGCTGTGATGCAGTTCCAAGCATGGAGAGAGCACAGGGCGGCTTACAGAGACAAATTCTGCTGTCAGCTGTAGGTTTCCTGCAGCTGAAGTGAAACACTGGAATCTATGGTTCATTGTTATTCACACTGATATCTTCTCAGAGGTGACAATCCCAACAGTAGCTGTTGTGGTACTTCTGGCTCTTGCAAAGCATTTCTTCACTGTCTGAAAGATCAAGAAAAGCCAACAAGTGAGCATCCTGGAAGATTTTCCATCAAACTTGAGACTTTTTGCCTCTCTCATGGGTTCTGACTGCTGTGAATCCAGGTGGCTAGGTGGATGTTCTTTTGCTTGCCTTGCTCAAATGGATCATGGTTCAGGCAAGTCTTCCTTTGTAATCAATGAGAGTCTGACCTAAGTACAAAGCTCGAGGCCAGCTTCACTGTAAAAAAAAATCATGGACAGTGGCAGGGAGGTTTCTTGGGATTGTTGCTACTGCTTGCCTGTGGTAATGTCCTGTTGCCTGAGCTCTTCCCGCCTAGCTCCATACTAAAAACCATGTCTGGAACACAAATGTGTTTTGCAGTCAACCCTTTCTTCCCTGTCCCATCTCACAGTGGAGTAAATGCCAGCGCTGTCCTCTTGCTCCCATCTCTAATTATTTCTCTAAAAACTTTGGTCATTTGGTCACATATTTAATATTTAGACATAAACCAAATCTAGGATAGGAACATTCAAGAGGTTTGGATCCCATTTGTGTCTTAGCTCAGTGTTATAGGAGATACCAGCTGAATTTACTCTGTGTTACTACCCTGTACTTAAGACACCAATAACTGACCTGAAGATGTGGAGGGACCTCCAAAAAGGTTCTGGTGCTGAAATACCAGAACAATGAAATCCATGGAGGTAATTCAGGAAAAATTACTGTAATGCTGCCAATCAAACACAGCTCTCTCCTGAAAAAGGCTCAGCACTATGGAGCATTGAACCAGAAGCTTCAGTCTCTGTAGTCTCACAACCAAACAGAAAAAGATTCTTATTGCAGCTTGAAATATAGGCTGGAGAATCATCCCTATCCAAATGACTAGAACCAAGTTTAGCTGGACACTACAGAGCTCTCACAGCTGCTAAGTCTTAAGTTTCTCTTTACCGTAAAGGTGGGATGTCCATTATAATTAAAGTGAAATTTTAGGTTGAGGGAGCCAAAATCAACGTGTTCTGTGGGGTCATCATCCCTAGAGAGATGTCTAGTTCTCACCAGGGCTGATGCCTCTGTTCTCTCTTGCTATGGGAATGACAGTCTTGGCTATCACTTGGTTTTGGGTCAGAATATAATGATTGAACAGTTCTATTTTTTAGCAGTATCTGTTGGGTCTTTACAGTAAGGAAGAGATCTGCTTCCTCTGGACTTGTGTGTCCTATGTTCTACTTTACTGCAGAGATGGGTGACTTGGCTCTTGAGCTTTGGGTTTGGGCTAGGGTTAAGGCCAAAGCTTGGAAATTGTGGGCACTAAAGTGCAATGCTTTCTGAACAGTAGCTCAGAGTAATGTGAGAGGGAGTAAATAGTTTTCTCGAGGTAGGCTGAGTGTTCTAATGCCACGTTACAATGATATTGCAGGTTATGGCTAATCGGAGCAGCATCTGTGAAAGTAACTCTGCCCTGAGAGATCTGAAATGAAAGGCTATGTTTCAAATCAGGCATTTTAATCCTTTCTTACAAACCTTTTTATTGTTACTGCATTGGAAGGAAAAAGAGAAAGAACAGCAGGTTCAGGGCCTGTTTTTTAGTGGTCTGAAGTACTGTGGAAATTCCCACGTTCCGTGTTTCAACCTGTCGCACTCTGGCAGGGCCTGGGGCTGTGGCTCAGGGAGAGGGGCACGGCCCCTTCCCGTCAGCAGTTGGTCTTCACTCCTGCCTTCCTCCTCCTCCTCGCCCGACACACATGTGCTTTCAGCTGAGACGCCCAGCAGCAGGATGCCGCTCCAAAATATCTTGATGAACCAGAGCTCCCTGGTGCTGCCCCGTGTCCTGTGGGGACTCGGTTGAAAGGCAGCATTTTCAAGGACAGCCAGTGCTCAGCTTTTTGATGAATTCAGCTCCAGCTGCTGTGGGGTAAACTCGGTCTCCAGCGCAGGGTGCAGGGAGACAGCCAGGGAAGGATCACTGTTTCTCTCTGGGACTGCAGCTGCCTGCACATACATGAAGGAGAGGCGGGAAAAAAAAGAAATGAAGGCAGAAAGTGGAGAGGATACCAGTTAGTAACCTCTGAAACTGGGGTTAACCACATTGCTTCCAGAGATGGCTGCATCCTGCTTAGGGCCAGACTTGAGTGAAGCTGGTGTGCTGGTGATAGCGGCCAGAATGTACCAGCTCACAAACAAACAAGCACGGAGAGGAATAAAGGAAGGCAGGAAGACAGATGCCCCTTGGGCAAACACTTGTTAAATTGACAAACTTGTAGAAAATGATTAAGGCTCTCGCTGTTCCTGGTCCAGAGGGGCCCTGAGCTGCTGCCTCGAGCTAAGATACAAAGGTAGTTCCTTGGGAGCCTACAGTGGACAGGGCACAGAGGGAGGTGAAACAATTACTGCCTGTCTCTACGGTGCCGTCTCTTGTCAACTGTTATTTATGTTTCCCCAAATGTTGCAGTCTTCTTACAGGGAAAGCAGGCCCTGCCAATCTATGGCAAAATAATTGCAGCCACCTTTCTCTCTCCTTCTCTCCCCCCTCCCTCTGCCTCCCTCCCTCTCTGTTTCTTGCCATGTCTCACTCCATCTACGATTTACCTTGGATTCCTTTGATAAAGAATTGCATTGTAACATCTGCTAAGAATTCAGATCACTCACAGACTGGTAGGGATGAGCGCTGTCTTGTGCCTTGGACCCTGCTGTGACCCCTGTTGGAAGCCACCCTAAGACAAGAGACCCATGCCACTACAGCAACCCTTGCTGAAGGCATTTTGTGCCATGCTTTGTCTTTTCTCTATTAGTTTGCAACTGAGGCAGTGTAAAAGTTCTTCCCTGTCCTTCACATCTGAAATACACTCCCAGGAACTGAATCAGATGATGTACGCAGGGGGGCCCAGCTGTACCGACCTCACTGGGGGGGTTAAGGAGAAAGGAAGGCTTATTACAAACCTACTTCTCACCCCTCTTGGGGGGCTGCCTATGCTCTTACAACTGATGCTTGTTGCCCTTGCACTTGATTTTCTTTGGAGGTGTCCACTTGGGTAGCAAAGAGCCAAACCAAGGGCCCCAAACTGGCACAGCTTGTGCTAATAAACAAAGCGAAGCAGCCAGAGCTAGCCTGGGTCTGAGTCTCTAATTGCTTGGTATAAAAGTGTGGTGCAGAGTTCAAGTTGCAGTGAGCAGCTCCTGGAGATGATTTTTGTCAGGGACATGGTGTCTTCCAGCAGCCCTTGGGGTTTGTTTCACAGAGGAGCCTATGCCCTTCTCTGTCAGCATACTGTACAGCCCAGGGAACAAGGTAAATGGAAACGAGCAGAGACCTTTGCCGTCTCTTTTGGCCTGGGAGCGTGGATGCTTTCAAGGAAAGCCATCAGCACCTGGACATGATTTCAAGCTTTGGGCTTCCCCTCACCTACTGTTCTGTCCACTGCCTCCTGCCTTACCTTCATTCCAGATAGGCACAGAGCCAGTCAGGAAAGGGTTAAGTGCCGCTTACCCCAGCCAGCTTTGCGTATTTAAAGTGAGTAAAGGTTTAATTACCAAATGATGACAGTGTCATATGGTTTTGGTGATGGCGCGTGGCATTCGATGAATGCAGAAGAGGGGAGGATGTGAGAAAGACACTGAGTGGCAGTGGGGAAGCGAGGAAGCTAAAAATGCCAAAGACAGTAAAACATCTGTAATTTGCAATTCGCTAGTGTTCGCTGATTGCTCATGGATTAAAGATTAAAATCTATTCTCTGGCAGATGGGGGAGAGAGAGAGAGGAAATTCTTACGAGCATGTTTTGCATCTGCATTTCATTCTGCTCCTCTTTACAATAATCACGGATGAGGAAATAAACCCAGATCTGGGCTGGCAGGAGGCGGGGAAAGCACACAATATAGGCAGGACTCAGCGTGCTTCTGCTTGGGAAATGCCAAGCAGAGAGGAGAAGCTGACATCAGGATCGCTCTTCTTGGTGCCTGGGACTCTGTTTTGGCTGCATGAGGATGAATGTTCCCATGAGGCTCAGAAGTGCCAAGAGCCACAGCAAAGTCTTTCTTCTGGTCACCCCAATTCTGCGTCAGGGGGTTTCTTTGATGGGAAGGGGACGTTAGCCATCTGTCCTGTCTCAAGGGATGACTGAGTCTGGCTACAGTGTCCGTGACGTGATGTTAACGCTTGCAGGCAAACAATACAAGTAGAAATAATGTTTGCAAGTATAAATCATTTTTATAACTTCAGCTAATCAGAATCTGTCCCTTTTATGGGCATGATGAGCTTGCCCCCCTGTTTCTCCCTCTCATTCTGACTCTCACACAGGGTTTCTCAAGTGTGCAGGGCATTAAAAGAAAAATGGATAATAAAACTGCAAATGCAGGGCCTGTGCCTTTGAGGGGCTGGGTACTCATGACTCTGGTTGGCTTCACTGGAGCCAGCTTTCGCCGTGAAGCCCACGGTTTGAAAGGCACGAGGCCACCTTCGGACCTGCACAGCCTGGCAGCCTCACAGAGCTTAGGGAGCTCTCCCTGCACTGTAGCAGACCAGGTGGTCTCCTGCCTGTGAAGTGCTCCTGGCAGACCTGCCTGGTCTGCAGGAATTCTCTTCTCTGGAAGGAATAAGGATCATGCCAAGTGATCAGGATAGCGGAAGGGGGCTCACAGCTCTGGGGCCCTGCTCTGGGCCCTGGCCGGGTTCTTTGGCTATTTCTGGTTGCCAGGAAAGGCAACTTTTTTGTGCTGCAGTATAAGCCAGTATTGGTGAGGAACTAACTGTAACTCATTTCTGCTCCAGCTTCCTCCTGCTTCCCACAGTGCTGGCTTAGCTCCACCCACACAAAGAGGTTTTTTTCTGTGCAAGTAAAATTTTGTTAATTGTCTTTGGACGTGTTGCACAAAGGTGAAGATGGTACAGCCTGTCAATGGGAAAAATCATTCCACAAACAGCATGCATTGTCATAAAATTATACAAGTGTACTGATATGTAAGTTAATTCCCACATGCTTACCTTCATCTTTATGCACATACAGAGGCACCCCAAAATCCCAGTCCTCATCCAACAAACCCATGTACTCCTTCCGTTCAAATATTACCATCATTTTTGGTGCATGGAAATGATAAGGTGGACATGCCAAATGGAACCTAGACTGGGCCAGGTGTAGTTCAAATGGGTACTTTCCTTGAAAACAGGAAAGGGAACTGGTCTAAATGTCCTCGGGGCCTCCTGCATCACACCCCTATTCCATTTCCATGTCCCAGCCATAGCTGTGGCCTAGCTCCAAGGCCCCCATGCCATGTTGCTGCTTGGCTCTGTGTCCCACTGAAACAGAATCGTAGAATTGTTGAGGTTGGAAAAGGCCTTTAAGGTCATCAAGTTCAGCTGTTAACCCAGCACTGCCAAGTCCCACCAAACCAAGTCCCTAAGCGCCACACCTACATGTCTTTTAAATCCCCCCAGGGCCAGTGACTCCACCGACTCCCTGGGCAGCCTGGTCCACGCTTGGCCACCCCTTTCCGTGGGGACATTTTCCCCAATACCCAACCTAAACCTGCCCTGGCGCAGCTTGAGGCTGTTCCCTCTTGTCCTGTCCCTTGTTCCCTGGGAGAAGACACCAACCCCCCCTGCCTACAGCCCCTGTCAGGGAGCTGCAGAGAGCGATCAGGTCCCCCCTGAGCCCCCTCCTCTCCAGGCTGAACCCCCCCAGCCGCCCCCCCTCACACTGGTGCCCCAGCCCCTTCCCCAGCCCCCTGCCCGGCTCTGGGCACGCTCCAGCCCTTCTGTGTCCCTCTGGCAGCGAAGGGCCCACAGCTGGAGACAGGGTTTGAGCTGCAGCCCCACCAGTGCAGGGTACAGGGGCATGGTCACTGCCCTGGTCCTGCTGGCCACGCTGTTTTGAATGCCAGCCAGGATGCTGCTGGCCTTGGCCACCTGGGCACACTGCTGGCTCACGTTCAGCGCCCCCAGGCCCTTTCCTGCCGGGCAGTTTCCAGCCCCCCTTCCCTGGGCCTGCAGTGCTGTGTGGGGTTGGTGCCACCCATGTGCAGGACCCAGCATAGAGCTGTGCTGGATCTCATACAACAGTCCTATGTCACCTGGCAGCAAGCAGATTGTTTCACCTGTACCCAGATCTCCGTAAGGTGTGATGGCACACCCACGGGGAGCTGGGGGGGCCTGACAAGCCCCACCTGGGACCCACAGTCACACACGCTCTGCCCATCGGTCTGGCAGGTCTCATCTGAGGCCTGGCCAGCTGCTCCTTGCTTAACGTGTGCTTTAGGCACATCTGTCTGCGGCTTGGTCTCCTGGAAGGCTCTTAGACCAAGATTTAGCTTTGTCTTCGGTTCTGTTCATAGTACCATCTTGTGCTGCTTCTGACTGGGCTCCCTGGAAGGAGCCTGAGCTTAAGTCAGCATCTTGCCTGGCCCAGGGACACTGTCAGACCTGTTGCAGCAGTCCTGCGAAGCCGTGCTCTGGTGGGTGTAGCCTCTGCTGTGGTTCCTTTGGGTGGTGGCTTATACTCTGTCATGGAGCAACCCTGCTCCTGCTGCTCCTTGATGCTTTTCAGCCTGCTCTGACTGAAGCGCTGGGCTTGCTCTTTCTACCAGTTGTAGCTATGGTTCTTTTGTTTAAACTGTCCTTTTCCTGGTTTGTCAAAGAAGAGATCACTTTAGCTGTGGTCAGCAGGAGATTTCTCCCATCTCCTGACAATACCTGCTTTCCTTTCACCATGTGTTGTCAGCCCCGCTCCAACTGCCCTCCTGGGCCTTCTCCCCCTGTCATCTTTAGCCCGGACCCAAATCCTGACCCTGATCTTCCAGGCTGAAAGTGCTGGGTCTGCCTGGGCCACAGCCCTGGGGCTCTGCTGACAGCTTTGCAGAAATCTTAAAGAGTTACAGTTGGGTTCTGTTAAGTGTTTAGGGATGGGAGAAAGGTAAAGCATAGGGCAGTATTGCTGTGGGACTGTTAATGGGCTATCAAATGTAAGCTGGAGCTACCAGGAAAACTTAGCTGGGAGATGTGTTTTGTCTGAGCGATGCCTGATGCAGCTTGCCTACAGCTTCAGAGAAAACTTAAGGCTCAGCTTAGAGCTGAGAGAATAAAAAAGCTGAGCTGTAGTAGGATGGGGCTGGAAAGATTCCTCTGAAGGAAAGTGGATAGTGCCAAGGTATGTCATGTGATAGTGGTGGGTTTTTTTGTTCTTTTTTTTTTTTTGTCTGGGGAACAACTGGTAAGTGTTGGGGTGATGTTTAAATCCTTGGCAAAAAGGTTGATTTTGTATTTCCATTTGATAAGTGAGAAGGAAAGTGTCAGAGGGAGAAAAGAATGTGCATGGGAGGAGAAAAAACCTGGTATGTGTGGACAAAAAAAGGAACGAGCATTTGATTAAGAAGAGGAAAGTGATCTCTTTGAATTGGGTCGCTGCTGTTGGACCACTGGGAAAGCGGTGTCTCTGTTTGCGAGTGATCTGTTTCACCAAGCGAAAAAGATGAGGCAGAGCAGAAGAAAAGCTGAAGAAAGATCAATGGGAGGAGGGGGACAGCATGGCAGATTTAATTAATTACTGCATATTAAAATGTTTGTTTACAGTAACAAACAGCTACAAGAGGTCTGATGTTAATTAATTCACAGCATTTTTCACCAGTCCCTTTGCCGTTGCTGGCAGTCAAGGAGGTAACACTGTGGCAGGTAAGATAATCTCTCTTTGGATTTACAGCAGCTTCTCAGAGGTGGGTTGGGAAGGTAGCACAGTTCTGACCGGCTGCCTCCGCGCAGCATGGGATTCAGGGAATCTTGTCCAGCCGGTAAAAAGGACATCGTTTCCCAGCCTGGGCAAATGGTGCGGCGGTGTAAGGGTGGGTGCTCAGATAGGAAAGCCAGGCTTTTTGGGGTGAGGTTTTGGTGCTCTCTTAGCTACGCTGCAGAGGCAGGTGTGCTGTGAGGTTGCAGCTGATTACATTGTTGTGGGACCTGCAGCTCCAGAGGAATCTGGGCAACCTCTGTGGTGTCCAGGGCTGTGTAATATGTTCTTTCTAGGGCTGGCATGAGGAGGATCACTGTTTCTTGCATGTGTGAAAGGGTCTGGAGTAGCATGTGTCCTGCCCCAAAGGTGGGTGTGGTCAGTCTCTACAGGCATTTAGCAATTTTGTTCCAGGCTGGGATCAGTTAGGTATTGTTGGGTTGATACCAGGGAAGAGCAAAGCTGGAAGAGTTTTGCAGCTGGAAGGAATATGTCTGATCCCGGGCATCTTTGAACAAACCAAAGTTCAGGCCCCAGGGAAATCTACATGTGTGTTCCTCTGGCCCAGCGAGGCTTCTCTGCCTGCCCATCTTCTGCTCTGACCTCACTCCTCACCTAGATGGCTTTGGAGGGTAAAGGAGAGATGGTATTTTTTGTACCACTGTCCTGATTGTGCTGTAGTCGTGGCTGGATGCCTTCAAAGTGGATGAGAAGGTCTATGTGTGAGCTCTGCAGACTGAGGGGAAAACCTCTAAGGTTGTTCATAATGTTCAGTGTGTTGCTCTGAAACGGCTGGAGTGCTTAGCAGAGGTCCGAGAAGCCTTTCCACATGCTGTGTAATGTGCTTATGGATGGACAGGTAATTAAGCATGGAGGGAGCAAAGCTGAGCTTGAAAG
Source organism: Falco cherrug (assembly GCF_023634085.1). Lineage (NCBI taxonomy): Eukaryota > Metazoa > Chordata > Aves > Falconiformes > Falconidae > Falco > Falco cherrug. The sequence continues at coordinate 4,015,001 of NC_073705.1, forward strand.
CTCTGGCGCTGGTTTCACTAGTGTTAACACTAGCAAAGAAGCAGTACAGGAGGTCTGGATTTCACACCTGGCTGGTTCCTCAGGATGGTAGAGCTGTGCTTGTTTTCAGTGAGCCCTTTGTAAATGCAGCTGTTTCTTGCTACTGGTAGTTCTTTACAACCATGAGACTGTTAACACCATGAAGAAGGTAAATCAAATCTTACCTCACTTCAACAACACTGAAGGCCTTCAGGCTGAAACCCCAGCTGGAGTAAATCAGCCTTGTTTCCTGAACTTCGTGGAACCTCAGTGGTGCCAGCTGGGGGAGACTGAGCCTCTGTTCCAGCTGCCTCAAGGCAAAAAAGCCCTCTCCCACTTCTGGAAGCTAGTCATCTTGAGTTTCTCTGTGTGGCTGCAGGTGGGCTTTGTTCTTATCTACTTCTGGGCCTTTGCCGTAATCCCATAATTGATCTTTGTAGTGGCCCTGATATTGGCCCTGTCATTTTAATTGGCAGTTAACACTTGTAATTGGTCCTGACTGTATCCCTCTGGCAATTAGCTCTTGTCACTGTGGTTCAGTTCCAAGTCCTTGATACCTGGTGTTAGGTCCCAACACTGGCTTGCTTAAACTGCCCTTTGCTGTTTGTCATTTGACCTGCTACGGCTCTGGACACGAGCAGCTCTCTCCACCTTGGTCTCAGCCATACCCTGATCTCAACATTAACACTCCTTGTAATTCTCCCTTTTACTGACCTCTGCAATCAATCCCTGTAACAGAGAATCATAACAGTAATTGAATGATAACCGGCAGAAGACAGCACTCTAGCAGGGAGATGTGCTGAAGCACAGGGCCCAGAAAAAATGGGTTAACTTTTTTTATTCACAAAACATTTAGGTTGTCTTTTGTGAGTGCATGCGGGCGGTCTTAGCTGGGTGGCTGCTTCTTTGCATCTCTGTCTGTCATGGCACTAAATAATTTCTACAACCGAAAGAGAGAATACATTGTGGTGAGTTAAGAAACGACAAGGGGTTTCTAGGTACTAAGTGTGGCAGGGTGAGAGCAAGTTCTTCTGTAAGTACCATGTTGTTTCAGGGATAAGCCTGCAAGGCAGCAAAACCTTTGCTGACAAATGATTTCTCAAGCCGTTAACGGGCTGAACATAGCTGAACATCTGGGGAAGACACCGGAGCAGCTGTTTCTGCTCTTTAACTTTCCCTCTGCTTTGCCTTTAACCAGAAAAGTGCTGGCAGAAGGTAACATGGGGGAGAGGCGGTCCCTGCCCTGGATGGAGAAGTGACACAGCCCTACGGAGGAGATCACGGACTGCAGGGCAGCGGGTGTCTGTTTGCACCTGGAAGTTTTAATGAGAAGGAGACCTATGGCCCTCTAAAGCTGCTGTAGAACGATGTGGCTCTTGGTCCACCTGAAAATTCCTGTTTTGTGGCTATTTTCTATTCCCATGGTTATCCATGCTGCAGTAGGATGACTTCAGATGTCTTACACAGGAATGAAAGTTCTTTCAAAAAAGTGAATCACTGCAACAGAGATCTGAGCATGTTCCTTGTGTAAGGAATACTCAAACAAGGAACTCTCTTGTGGAAAGCCCATCCTTTTCAGATCTGTGGACAGGAAAAGGTAAAGGCTGAACTTGTAACAGGTTGTAGTTACTAGGAAAAATGTCACCAGTGTTGGTGGCAAAGCGCAACACAGAAATCTGCTTTGTTGTGGATGTATTATCGTGGTTCTTCTGAAGTGAACAGAGGATCTGGAGACCCTGGGTTTAGTCCTGCCTGTTGTGTGAGCTAAACTGAACTGTGCCGCCCCTCTGCATCCCATTTCCTCACTCTTTCTCTGTCTTGTCTGTTCATGGTGTGACAGATGCAGCGTGTGGGGCCTCAGGCTCCAGCTGGGCTCCAAATACTGTTGCAGTAGGTTTGTTATGATACCAGTGGTGTGCAGACTGGAGCTATTCCATTTTGTTTCTGACATGTGGTGGACAAATCAGGCTAGGAGGTGGTTGAATATCTCCACATGTAAGCTGTGTACCAGTGATTTTTATAGGGTGGTCAAACACTGGAACAGGTTTCCCAGCGAGGTCGTGGAGTCTCCATCTGACTGGACACAGCCCTGAGCATCCTCAGCCTGTTCAAACCTGGTTTGAACGGGGCAGGTGGACTAGACAGTCTCCAGAGGTCCCTTCCCACCTCATCCAGTCTGTGATTTTGTGTTGTAAGTCACAGTGGTGCAGAGAGATCCTGGAGGGTCGTCCTTCTGGTACAGGCACTGCGGGGCATGGCCCTGAAGCTGTCTCCCAGTGACCTCCTGGAAGTCTTTGATGTGGGGAGCTTGGCAGTGCTGCAGAGCTGTAGGTATCTCTAGGACCTGTAGCGTGGTCCAGGAAGGATGCTGTGCTTCAGAGAGGCCTTTGGGCTGGCTGCTCACAGCCATGGCTCTCCTCCCACCTGGGCTGCAGGTGCTGTGCTGTGGGAGGGGCAGCACAGCCGCTCATCTTGTGTTTCTTTTTTGGTTAGTAACTGTATGTATGGGTAATAGTGGCAGCTGCTCTTTGGGAGACTTGGGTTACTGCCTTTAACTAAAATAAAGCAGTTAACTAACAGCCGAGAACACACCAGAGCAGGGAGGAGCCGTGCTGTTCCCGTGGGGGTGGTGGCTGCCAGCGCCGCGTAGCTCCTGCACCACTGTTTCAGAGCAGTAGTGTGTTTATTTTCTTTCCTAGTGTGTGCTGGTATTTCACTTTTTTTCCTGACAGAGATAAATGATTTCTTTAGATCTGAATAATAAGTAAGTAAAACAAATGTGCACGTCGAGTTGGCAATTCTGACTTGAGTTCAGGCACGTTGAAAACTCAGTCTGGAAAGTTTGTGTCAATTTTGACTCATGAGGGTTGGAGTGGCATTTTGTTGCCTAGCCTGTGGTTCCTGTTGTTTTGTTCTTTGAGCTTCTAGTTCCTTCTAGACAGATTTAGCACAAATAGGATTGAGAGCCAGCCCAGCCAGTGGCTAACGTGCCATGCACTGAAGATGCGGTTGGAAACCAGAAATGGACAGAAAGTCTAGCCTGGAGGTCTGAGATGTGAAGCTTCTTTAGGGAAAAGAGAAGCCTTTCTCTGCAAGATCTCATCAACTAGGGCTGGGAGCTGAGGCTTGAAGAAAAAATGTGGGCTTGTATGGGCTCACCATATGATTATGAGACTTGGCAGTATTTTCGTCATCTGAGAGTGTATCCGGAATATACCTGGTTTCCATCTCCTTTCATTGCAAGTTGTTGAAGCAGGTGCTGTATGTCATTACTGATCAGCACAGAATATGGGGGAGTGGGGACTTTGGCCTTCCTTGGAGCCCTGAGGCACTGAGATCATACTTCGTAATGAATAACAGCATATGGGCACAGGGTGATTGCGGACGGGGCCTGATTGCGCGCTCTTGCCTGTATCATGTCTGTGGGGTTTTTATACAAAGTCAGTGAACTGCACTGATTTGTATTAGTGGAGTGTCTGGTGCATTTGACTCCAGGAACATCTCTCCTGATTTACCCCACTGCAAAAGGCGTCGTTGACTAAGCAGGGGCAAATGTACATGTTTGATGTAGACCTCTGCTTTCCCTCAGAGTGATTTTGGAGTAGTTTGCCAATTTATTTTTGTCTGTGAAGCCTCTAATTCTTCTGTGAAGAGCAAAGCAAATGTTATTTCACAAGGAGAATACAATGTCTCTCTTGATAGAGGCAGCCTGTATAAATCGGTAGTAATAATACCAATAATAATAATTATTATTCAGTAATCTCCTATTCGGGATTCTGACTGTGCAGGCAGTTTCTCTGTTTTGACAGCCTTGTGGCCAGTAAGAAAGCGTTAAAAATGATGCAAGCATTTAGCATTTGTGAACTTAACTCTATAAACTTGATGGAGTGAAGAGAATCTTTTTGTTCTGTGCTGAGCTGAGAAATATTCTGGCACTCTGGACACCTGCCATCTTCCCCCTACTGCCTCTTTTATGTCCTGCTGTGAATCTGTAGTATCTTCTGCAGTGGCAGCAGCTGGCAGGACTCCGGTGCCTTCACCCCCCTGACAGCTTTCTGTATTTGTGCAGCACCTTGCACTATGCGGCCCGAGTTCCTGTGCAGAGCTCCTTAGGGCTCCAACAGTGAATGTGATAAATAATGACAATAAAATAGTCAACGTGACCCTGTAAATAATTGACAGCTAGAGCAGAGCAAGTGTTTCCTCTTTGGAAAATAGTCACCCTCGTGTCTGTATTATTCTTTCATCTCTTTATTGTCTTTCCTGCGCTAGCATCGGACAGCAGCCAAACAAATCCATGGGGTAAATATGCCGAAGTGGATCTGCAATGTGAGTGGAGGTGCTGGGGTGTCGGTAGAGCCACACTGATTTATGCCATTGCAGTGCAGCCCCCTTGTCCCTAGGACACCCTCCTGTAATGCTAATCTGGGTGTACAATTCCTGTAATCACTCAGTAGGCATATTTCTGAGAATGAGATCTGAGCCAAGAGCAGAAATCTAATTCAGGATCTCGGACGATCTTTCTTTCTTCTAACTGGTGGCCTTGGGCTCAGAGTGACTGACTCACACAAGGAAATGAGTGTGACCTGTATGTTGTTACTGCTATGTGTGCACGTAAGGGCAATTGAGTTGGTTGATATCTGATGAAATCACTGATGACTTTTTGGTGACCTCTGATGGAAAGGTCACGTTTGAGACCCGGAGATTTTTTTTCTGCACAGTAGTCTGTCATAAACAACAGCACCTCATTTCCACAGGCTGGCTCCGCAGGAAACAGCAGTGGTCCAGCATTGCCAGACCTGCCTGTATGAAGGCTGGGGTTGGACCCCCCAGTTGCCTTAAATCAGTGTAGCTCCCTGGGAATCACAGGAGCTTTACTTACCTCCACCAGCTGGTTCTTGAATGCAAGGCTTGAGCACTGAATGCTGTGGGGTGGCCAGGTTTCTCTCCCGCCCCCAGAATGGGTGTGCTGCTTATGCTAACTTTTGAGCAACGAAACATTCTTAGCAGTAGAGAATATGCAATTGGGAATCAAACCTTCATTTTAAAAGCTTGAAAATGTTGGTCAGAGAGCAACATGCATGTGATCTCTTGTAGATCACTGGAGCTTACATGCGTCTGATTTGTCTGCAATTTACAGTAGCTAGCAAGTGCGGAGAGAATTTGGTTACATGCTGTCTAGTTCAGTCCCAAATACAACTGCTGATGTTTAGGAAAAATTAGGGAGTAGTTGGAGAGAGGAATTAGGGGAAGACTGAAACCTGTCCCTTGTGGCTGCCCGAAAGGGGGACTGTGTGACAACTTGAAGGCAGTGGGTGAGGGTTAGAAATGTTAACCTCTGAACTGTGGGGCTGACAAGGAGCCAGAGAACTGCACGGACCAGAATATATAACCTGCAGCCTGTGGCCCATAACAGTGCTATCATTCTTCACTGGTGAGCAGTCCTGCACCCTGTCTTTGCTTGTTGTGTATATATGTGTATGTGTGTATATATACACATTTTTTGGTGTTTTTTTTTTGTTTTTGTTTTTGTTTTTTTTTTTTTAGAAACTGCCCCAGCAGTATTGTTTCCTGCTGATCTCAGTGGAGCCTAATCCCAGTTCTTCCTCTGGTCTGCTGTCAGCCAGGACCCCGTTCTCCATACTGCTGTGTGTAATATGTGATTGTCAAGCTGGGGCTGTCTGGCACATCTCAGAACTAGGCTGCTCTCCGGTCCTTGATGAGGCTACTCTCTGCATGCACTAGGATTAGGGAGGAGGTGAGGAAGAGTGCTGACATGCTGATGATGATGAGGGATGAGCCTACAGTTGAGGGAAAGGATTAGGTTCAGTTGGTTTCACAGCTGCCTGTAGTCATTGGTGTCAGCAGAGGGTCTGCTTGATTCCATTATGCGTTTTGGGCTGCATCATCATATGTTACAGGCCAACTGAAGTAGCATATGTGACTTTCCACCAGCTAAGAACTGGCCCTCACCTCATGCTGCTGCTTTGCACGGCACCGCTGCCACCGTAGGTGCTTCTGCTTGTCTGTGCCTCCCTTGGTGCCTAGCACAGATTGGCAGGGCTGGATGTGGCTCCCCTTTCTACCTGGTCGCTGTGTAGGATGAACAATCACAAACCTCCAGTACTGAAATGTGTCTTGAAGAGTCAGTGAATGGCTCTGAGAGGCCCCTTTCACATCCTGCACTAACAAATGAAGCTCCCTGTGTCATCAAAGTAAGATTGATAACTCCTCTGACATTTCATATTCAATATTCTGAATATTGAGAGGTGTGGGTTTCCCTTGAGACACCAACCTTTCTGTTTCTCTCTCCCTTCATCTTCAGAGAGCCTGCTGGAAGACTGGGAGGAGGGGGGAGGGAGAGGGGAAGAAAAAGAAAAGAAAGACTTGGGGTAGGGAAAAGGAAAAAAAATGACATGGAGGAGCTTTTTCCTTTTTTGACTTCATCAGCAGTGAGTCTCTCATTTCAGAGCCTGGTAAATGGAATTGTGTTGCTCAGCCACAATGAATGATCCTGTTTCCCTACCCCCACCCCAGCAGGGTCATTGAAATAGGCTTCAAAACTAAAATAAAAATGTTCCTGGTTTTATGGACACTGGAACCTGTGTTCTGTTTCAGTTGAGAACTTCTGAGAGGTCACAGTTGGGAGGAGAGGGGGGAGAGAAAAATCAAAGGAGCTCAAACCAGTGTGAAGCAGACTTTTTAAATATCTTTTTTTTTTTAATTTGCCATGAGGAGGTATTTGCCTATACTGATAGCCAGGGGTTGCTTAAAGAATGACAATCTGGGGAAAAAAACCAGTTTCTAATCGCATTTCTCCCCTCCCTACTCGTCGCTACCTGATGTTGTGAAACATGGAAGCAGTGGCACCTGGAGCAGTTGTGGATACCCAGAAGTGTAGTTCTGGACACATCATGGCCAGGTGGAGGTTGTCCCAGCTGAGTTCACTCTGGAGGGGTTAGCCCAGATCAGTGTTCTGCTCCAGCTGTTTAGATCAGGGGTCCTCAAACTACGGCCCGTGGGCCGGATACGGCCCCCCAGGGTCCTCAATCTGGCCCCTGGTATTTACAGAACCCCCCTGCCACCCCGCACCCCACCGCCGGGGGTTGTGGGGGGAAACCAAGCAGCCGCAGAGGACATCCTGCCACTTAATCCGTGCGCCGGCCCCCTGTTCAAAAAGTTTGAGGACCCCTGGTTTAGATGCTGAATTGCACCCTAGGTGCAGCTTGTTGATACTGTTTTCTGTCCTATCATACCTGGAAAGGAAGCACCCTGCATTTCTATGTGTCTCAGTCTGTCGGATGAGGTGGCCTGAATTCCAGCTAGTCAAGCTGGAGCAGGTGGACAGGTGATTTTGAAGGTTTTTAAATTTCCCAGAGGCAATGTGCTGTGTAGCAATGATACTTGGCCTGCCCGTGTCTGGCCGCAGTACTGTCTGGGTCCATGTTGTGCCCATGGAATCACAGCATATCGGTAAAGGGACCCTGCAGCACTGGAGTCTATGGGGAGCTCGTCTCCAAGATGCTGCCTGTTCTTTGCTGTCCCCTCAAGGTCCCACACAGGTGTGTGTGCTGTCAGTCCAGAGGGCAAGCCTGTGAGCCTCAGTGACACCTTGGGGCAAGAGGTGCTCTGTCATCAGCTCAGTGAGAGAAATAGTGAGAGTTTCCAGTGCCACAGCTTAAAACCTGCGTGGCGCCGAATGTCCCCTATACTGCTCAGAGTTGTTTCGCAGGTGGAGCACAACTGGCTTGCTTTGCAGTAGGTTGGGGTAGCGTATTTGCCTTAGCACAAAAGAAGTATGTTGTCCAGGGAAGGGGGTGGATTGCAGCCTCCTGTGCAGGAAAACCTCTCTCTGCAGGCTATGGCCTGGGGCAGGCATTCTTTGCTTGCTCACAGTAATTCACCATCTCTCAGGGGACCCATTGAGCTTATTTAACAAAGGTCAGCTAAATTTTCTAGTATCCTGCTGTGAAAGCAGGATTAGCAGAAATCTTATTTATCCTTGGTGTCCAGCTACTTGACTGTTCACTTCAAACTGCCATGCTGGCATTAAGTCCAAAATTGGTGTGGTTGTGGTGGACAGAGTCTTAATGCACCCACTGCATCATGACTTGCAAGAGGCTGCAGCTGTACAGAGAGGGCTTGATTTGCTTCCTCACATTCCCTGTCCTGAGTTTCCATGGCTGAGAGTCCCTAGGTTTTGAGTCGCTCATGTTTTTCGTCAGTCTGTATGATTGTAGGCAATTTGGGCCAATTCTGAGCTTAAAGAGGACTTCTTTTCAGAGGCAGTAGAAACAGTTGTGGCTCACCGGGTGTGGTTTCAGCCTCAGGGATGTTCCATGAATTGAGTTTTGTCTGTTGTATTTTCATTGCTGCTCTTCATGGCCTGGTGGCCCCATCTCAGCTGGGGGTCTGTGGTGCCTGGTGCTGTGCAAGGCGTGATAGGAGGCCACAGCTGCTCTGAAGACTGTGCAGTCTGAATGGACACAGCTGCCAGGTTTGCAAGGATGGTGTTCTCCTTTCCTCAAGTGCAGGTCTGTTACAGGCTCTTCATGCCCAGTCCTGCGAGATATCGAATTTACCTCTCCCTTTCTCTTTCTTCAACTGTGCTGTTGAATCTGTGTATCCCGCTTCGGGGATCTCCCCAGTCACACCAACGAATAGCATGTGTGTTTTGCTTGTAGTGTACAAGATCCACCCCTCATCCCTCCTGCCCCAGATTTTGCTGTGTGAACAGCCTGTTAGCAGTTGCTGGAGCACTCAGCCCATCTGCAGCCTTATTGGCAGCAGGAGCATCTCCACGCACCACCTGGCTCATCAGTGGGGTAGTGGTAGCTGTGCTATGGCTTGCTGGGGATAAGTAGCCACCAAAAGCCTGAGGAGATTTTGCAGCTTCCCCAGGACATGGTCAGGGAGCTTGCAGCAGGTGTGAACTCCCGATCTTCTGAGGGCAGCAGCGTCTCAAGCGCAAGGTCACCCTTCCCTTCATAGCAATGGGTGCAACTGCTGGCTACAGATGGCTAAACCGTGGGGCAGACACAGAGTAGAGGGGGCTGAGTGGGTCAAGGCAAAGCAAAGGGAGTTGGTGGTGAAGGCTGAGAGGAAAGCCTCCCAGCCCTTTGCAGTTGAAGCTGGAGCATCTCCATCCTTCCCAGACTTCTACCTGCAGCTCCTGAGTGAGCGTAGCTGGAACTGTCAGTTCTGCTGATATGAATTAAAAGCAACATGGCAAATGGTGTTTTCTAGCTGCTGTAATTATCTCTTGAGAAGGAAACAAGCCGCTGCCTTTGGCACAGCTCTGATCAGCTGTCTCAGGCAGGAAGGGCAGTTGCCACTTCACCTGTTGGGTTTCCTTTTGTTGCTGTGCGATGATACTCAAGGCTGACTCATGGCGGGGCGCCGTGTAAGCTTGCTCCTGGCACAGTAAAGAGCTGAATGGGGAGGCAAGCTCCTGCCTTCAGGGAGAGTCTGAGCACTGATCACTTCCAAGGTTAGACTTCAGCCTTCTCTTCAACCCTGGGAACAGTTCCTGCTGTAAACAGACACTGATGATATTTCTACCATGGAGGAAGGAGTAAAGCTTTTCTCTTGAATTTCCATCTTTGTCAAGAGTTATAAATAAATAAATCTGTATGTCTTGGTTTCATGGTCCCTAGTCTCATCTAGGCCATGAAATGCTCTGTAGGCTCTGAGCCAGATGTGTGTTGTCTTTCGAAGGAGAAGGCTTTGTGTGGAGAGCACCCTTGTGCCATGTCCTGCTGGTATCTCATATGTGGTGCCTGGGCTAAATATAAAAACCTGACTTGCTGTGATCCAGTAGCCAAGTATGTTCTGTGCATTTCTGCTGTTGTCAGCCCTTCTATTTCTTCTCCAGTGCTCTTCCATCTTCCCTCTGTACAGCTGACTTGTGTAATGTAAGGTGTTATTTTCAAGCGTGGACCCTTCCAAGGGTGTGTGTCATCTGAAGGTGCAGGCTGTATGATGATATGATAGTCTGGTTTTACTGTGATCAAAGTTAGGCCCTGTGTAATTGATACTGCTGTTTCTTGGCCGTTGGCTCGTCAGAGCCATGGTTTCTCCCTCCTATCACCTCACATACCTCCCTCAAAATATCACCTGTTCTGAAAAACATTTCCCTCTGTGGGAGAGGGAGGTGAAGAAAATGCAGCTCTGAAGATGCAACACAGAATCTGCTATCTGTAAGTCTCACTGATCTAATTTTTGGCTAGGGTGGACATAGACTGAAGTATGGGTTGTCTGAAAAGGTAGGCATTATACTGCACACTACATCTCCCTAGGCACTTGGTCAGGATGACTTTTGTGTAGGGAAGGACATCAGAACTCAGGGATGGGAAGGAACTGCCTGGGTTTCGGAGTCCAGTCTCCTACAGTGATGGTGTCAGCCTGTGAATCAGGTGTATAGCTCAGAAGGGGCTGCAGAACTCTCAGTCCATACGCCCTGACTGTTCACAGACCCCTCTCCCATCCTCTGTAAAGCCTGCTGTGCATCAGGCTTGAAGCTACAGTGATGAGAGCAAGAAAGATCAAAGACTGGGCCGGGCACCTGGTGGGTAAAAGCACCCAGGCCACACCTCACTGCAGAATAAAGTGAAAGCTTCCCTCCCCCCAGCGAAGCTGACCTGAAAAAATACAAATAGCATGTGCATATGAGTCATCACCAGCCTCCACTGACCTTCCTACCTGTTCCAAGCCTCCCTGTCAGTGTGGGCAACCCCAGGCCTGGACAGGGGACTGACATGCTGCAAGAGCAGTAGGGGCTTCAAAGTAAGAGATGGTCATCGGTGCTGCTGCGTGCAGGCAGTCTCTCCTCTGCAATGAATTGGATTGTTTCATGGCTTGAGTTGGGACACCTCCTGCAACCCATGGGCTGTCTTCATCTGTCCAGCAGCAGACAAAGGAAAGGAGATGCTTGCATGGCACCAGGAAAGGGAGGAAGTCAAAGGAAAAATGAAAAGGAGAATAGGAGGCAGGAGGTATTATGCTCTTTCTTTTTTTTTTTTTTTTTCCCCTTTCCCTTTTTTTATTCCTGTGCTCTGCCTGTTCCTGTCAAAGCCGCTGGAAATTGTTACCGACAGATCGAGTGTCTTCTAGTTTCTGTGTCAGGGAGTTTTGCCGATTCTATGAACCATGCAAAAGAGGGGTCAGGCAAGAGAAGGAGAGAGCAAGAGAATGACCAATTCAGCAGAGCTCTGGCTTTATCACTGATCTGGTCAGGTTCACTGGGTTTTAACTCCATGAGCCAGTCAGGCTTAGAAACTCACACCTTTGTTATCACCTTTCAAGAGGAGGGAGTGGGGCGGCGTGAATTCTCTGGGGTCATCAGGAAAGGCAGGCCAGGGATCATCTCCTGTGGCAGAGGCTGCCTTGCCCTCACCCTCCACAGCATGCCAGACACTTGGATGCTCTCTGTCAAGGTTGATCACTATTTATTACTGCACAGATCAGACTGGGGACAAAGACATGTTGGAGGAGGTTTTGGGTCCTGCTTGGCCCCTACCATCGTGGCTTAGGGCAGGGAGGACCGCGCAGAGATCAAAACTTGCCAGCACCGAGTACTATTGCTGTGTGGCCAGAACAGAGCTCTGAGATCGTGGGACTACCTTAGCTTTGGCCACGTGTTTCCGGGTGGGAACAGAGGCTGTGTCTGTACAGGTCTAAAAGCACAGGCCACCTCCTGGCTGTCCCTGTGAATGCCTTTGCAAGTGGCCTGCATGCAGCTTGTCTCAGTCTGCTTGGCCATGAGCTCTGTGTGCTTTTGGACACCTAAGGCCCCTGTGCTCAAGAGGACATGATGCAGGGTGTGTGCAGCCAAGGAGGGGCCCAGGGCCTCCTGCCTGACAGCACAACCCTATCTGAGGAACTCTATGCTCACTGTTGCTCTGCCTGCCTGTGAAGGTTGTACTGGACCTGATAGTGTCAGTTGTGCTGAAGATGGCAACTGGAAGGTGAACTACAGTCACTGGGAGGATCAGGCTAAACGGGCATCCCAGCCTGGTGTAAGAGACTGGGAAAATATCTCTGGAGACTTTGCTGAACCCTTTTCTGTGACCAAAAATTGGGAGCAGGAAGTCTTACAGCAGTGAGACACTTGGGCAATTTCTTCTCCTCCTCCTCCAAGAAGCTGGCACCTAGTGGCTGTGAGAAGCAGAGTGTCTTGTGGGGAACGTGTTACTGCAACAGATTGTCACTTTGCTGGAGGCTTAGGCCTGACTGAGCCTGAGTGGAGGCTTGGGGGGATCTTTACTTGATTGGAATGAAGTCTTTGCAGGTCCAGAGTGGTTCATTAAAGCTGTGTATCTTGCTTCTGCTCACCGCTAAAGCTTTGATCTGACATGTTGCTGGCAACATCACTGCTGAATGTGTGGGATATCTCTGCTTTCTGAAGTAGGTTCCTGGTTCATCATTCGTGGCTGTCTGCAGAGTGGAGGTATAGAAGCTGAAGTAGCATTGCTCTGTGGAAGGGAGGAGCTGTAAGCCACTGGGACTTTCTGATCCTATTGCTTGGTTGACAGTGACCACTAGGCTGTTTGAGTGCCTCCGCTTCCTGCTCCAGAAGGGGTCTGCTGTGACCCCTCTGCTCCAGAGAGGCTACAAGAGCTGTTCTGCAGTCAGCAGGGCTACCAGCTCAGGAGGATGTCCACAAGAGGCCCCCAAAGTGCATGCCGAAGACCTGAGGTCTCCCCCAGCACTGCAGTGCTTTGCATAACTACTTAGCTGTCGGAGCAGGAAGGCAGAACACTCAGCCAGTGCCAGCTCTGGGGACAGCGAGCGAGATCAGGGAACGATGTGCACATTTTGGTCGTGGCTTTGGCAAGGACAGTGCTGAATGTGAAGATTCCAGAGGACGTGTACAAATAGCAGTGGGGCTGGTGCTCCTCTGCAGGCCGATGGGAATCGGCTTTCCTGCTGATTGCTGGCCTGTTCTGTTCCATCACCCTGCAGAGAGAGCAAGATGCTGGCTGGGTAGGTCAGAAAAAAAAAAAAAAAAGAAAAAAAAAGTGTTGCTTCAGCAAAAGGTTCCTGGAGTTTGGAAAGGAGGGAGACTGAGGGGTGTGTCAGCTGACCTTCCTTCCACTACCAGCAGAAGGCAGAGGGATGTTGGGCAGCTTTCTGTGTGTGTGCTGGAGCTGTATGGGGGCTGTTGCTGCTTCTGTGGTGGTTGGGAGGCCTGGGCACATGGTAGGTTTGGTACAAACACAGGACACAAAGCTTTCTGTTATCCAAAGAACTAACAGTCTAAGGTGAGACAGGGTTGCTGACACAGGTGTCATCGAATGAGTAGGAGAAACAAGAGTTTATGCCTCCTGGGCTCTAAATAGTTCACTGCTAGAGCTGAGCAACTGGAGATCACCTCCTGCAAAGGACATCTCTAGGGTCTCTCAGCTCCCTCCCTCAGGGCAGCTTATCTGTGAAGGATATGGGGATCAAGGTAGTGGTGGTCGAGCTCCTAAAAGGTTCACATGGATCTGATCTGCAGCACAGAAGGGACGTGTGATAATCTGATAGCTGGAGTTTCTGCTTTTCCCAAGTAACTTTGCTTTATGGCTTCTGACATGGTGGCAAGATGGCAGAAATATGCTGGGTGCTGGGAAGTAGGGACTGTTGGAAATACTATTGGTGGGGCAGGTTATAGCCCCAGCTCAGAGCGGGGTTTTGTGGTTGTAGGTGCTGAACAACAGCAGCCTGGATTCTGCACTGTAGAGCTCTTGGGCAGAAGAGTGGGGAAAAAAAGAGATATTGGAATGGATGTGATTGGCTCCAGGTCAGCCATAGGGTCTGGAAATGGTCCCAGACCTCCTGACTCTGAAGCTTGTTGTCTTTCTTCAGGTTCACCTTCCTTGGCAACATGCTACTCAGCTGTGGCTGGGTGAAAGTATCCTGGACCAGGATCCCCACCGGAGAACTGTAGCTCTGTGCTCTTAGGCTGTGTCATCTGAACAGAAGTTAACTGCATTATGTGTGAGTAGGGTGGCCTGAAGTCTCATAAGGAAGCAAAATAGTGATGGGCTGTCTGCCCAGTAAGAACCCTTTTTTTCCCCTCCAGTCCTGTTTCTTTTGCCTTCACATTTACCCCAGAAGATGATGGACTAATGTTTCTCACTAAAGGAAAGTTCTGTGGGGTTTTTGGAAGAAGTCTTTGTCTTGTCCATGGTATTGCATGGGCTGGCCATCGACAACAGGAGAAAAGAGGTGGGTTCAGTACTTGGAAAGAGCAAGTGTTTGAGGCGGGTTGTTAAATCCTCTGAGGGCGTGAGACGCGCTTAGAGCAATTTCAGGTGGTTTGCTCCCCTTCCTGCATGGATGTCACCCTTGTTGTGGGCTGTTTTCTGATGGCTTCTGTGGTGTGCTGCTGGTTCCCAGTTGTGCTGTGGGGTTTCAGAGGTGGCCAATGTCCTGACTACTGAGTATGTAGAAACTGAGTAGACAGCTGTTGATTTTGATTAGTTGTGGGCAGCGCCAACGGTAGTTCGATGAGTAAAGAGCCCTTTAATTTTGCTTCTCGTTTCAGGACAATTTGAGTTGTGTTTTCCAGCTCTTCATTCATTGTGAGAGAAGCACAAAGTGAAAGCTGAGATTATCCATTTACTCACTTGTCTCCAGTGTTCTTCCTGTTGACTATTGTCTGTGAGATCTGGTAACTGCAGGGAAAAAGAGACCATGCCAGCAAACATCCCAAACCAGACAAGCCTTAAGACAGTTGAGATTCTGTGCAAAGCACATAGATGCCAGTTCAGTTTCATTGTGATCAGCTTTATAGATTGTGTGCTTTCTTCTCCTGTGGTGATGTGCTAACCATTTTCACAGTGTTCCCAAAAATTTCAGCTGGACTTCAGAAATGCAGGCTTTGAGTTTCAGAAGGTACTGGTGAGCAATACAGGGAGGAAGGAGACAAGGAGCCTTTGGCAGGAGTCACCCAAGTGTGGGTACTGACGGTGGCTCTCAAGGGTGGTGTCTTCTGAGTGAGGGATCATGAGCAACAGCAACACTGTGTGCAAGGTGCATCTGGATGGCCTGGAGCATCCCCTGGCAGAGCCAGCCCTAGTAAGTCTGGAAGGAGTGTGTACACAGCAGTTGTGGAGAGGGAGAGACCTATGGTGTGGTACTTACAAGCTAGGGGAACCTTTATTATATGGGCATTAGAATTAGAAAAGGGGGTGTTTGTACTGGAAGTGTGTGTGTGAGAGGGGTGAGTCAGGGAGGGGAAAGAGCTGGCGGTGATGGGAAGGAAGGGAGGGTGCCCTGACCTCTCCTCATAGCCCTGACTGTGTCCCCATCTGAAGGTCTGGCATATCCACTCTCACTACTTAATGATAGTGACATTACCCATCCGCCCAGCATCGCGGGGCTTTTGTCTTCATTCAGGCAGAAATGAAGTTCTCCTGGGCGCACTTATCAATCACTGCAAAGCTCCAGCTGTTCCGGAGCCTTTGGATCGACTTCAACAGCCGTGCTTACAAATTGTCTCTGAATAGCACCGAGCTGAGACCCCCTTTTTTGTCATTGTCTTCCGACAAATGTTTTTTTTCGGCAGCCTTTCGCAGACGTTGCCGGCTGCCTTCTGCCGCGGTGATTGAAAACAGGCCTGTTTTGCATTCTCCTGCCGGAGTCCTGGGTTCAGGGAGCTGTCCCCGAGTGCCACTCCAGCGAGTGCCGTGCCAAAGACAATTACATGCATAGTTTTGCTGATTGCATTAAAATCATTAGAATGAAAGATTCTGAAATCGTACATTAAGGGGGGAAATTAGAAAAAGCTTCAGAGACAGACAGCAGCGTCCCCAAAGTGAGGGCAATACAATTAGCTCAAATTGTGTTACATACACACAGACTAGGAGTAGCTCCTGTAACAAATGACCTTATTATTGCTGTTCCCCATCTCCCTACATTCCTTTTTCTCTCCTTCACTCCCTTCTCACTCCCTCTTCCTTTTTCTCTCCTCTGCAACTTCTTTATCTGGGACAACCATTCTTATTCTTCCTTTCATCTTGCTTTTCTCCCCATCTTTTGTCTTGAGGAGTGCCTGGGAAAGGTAGGTCATGGGATCCCTGGAGTGCAGTACTCGTCTTTGAGCCGCTTTGCAGGCCATTTAAGTGGAAGTGAGTAAGTGCAACCCCAAAGTCAATTTTCAGCTGAGCAAGAAACTTTGCTCTTCTGGGGAACAAGGAAGTGCATGGCTCCAAAAGCTTTGTACATGCACCAGCCATCAAGAAGATCAAAGCATTCAGCTGTCTAGCTGTACTCCATCTCCAGTGCCAGGAAAGAGACTAGTAACTATGTCTGAGGTGGGTGATGTTCCTGTATACCTGAGGCACCAGCATTGTAGGAGGTGCAGAAAGGCTAATTCTTGAGGAGAGAATGAAGCTTCTCCAGTGTGAATTCTGGATTGTTGGGGAAAAAAAAAAAAAATTGCATTATGCCAGGGCTTATGGCCCAGCTCCTTTGTCATCCTGTAACCATGCTAACAGGGCACACCAGCCACCTGTGAGCACCTTACAGTTCACAAATATAATATTTAAAGATAGCTGAAGGGGAGAACTGGACTCTCAGGGGCTTGGTTGAATGGTGATTAGTCTCTAAGGAAAAGGGGAAGGAAGAGGATTATTGAAAACAGTGCAAAAAGAGGGAACTGAGAGGAAGAGGATTTTCTGGGGAACAGCAAAACTCAGGTTGTAGCTTAGGGAAAACTCCGGGGTCTTGCAGTCAGGGAGACACCTGATAAAAGCTCGAGGAACCAGAGACTGCCTTGTGGAAGAAGAATGTGAACTTTATGCTGGAGACTGGACATACCACAAAAGGGTGTTTGTCATCCCATCTAGACTATGCCAAGAAGCAAATGAAAGATTGTGTCCTTTGTGTGAAGATGGACTCCAAACCATGGCATGTGAACTGAGTGAGGTCAGCCAGGGAACCTCTGTCAGTCAGGGACTGAAATGCATCTTCCTCAACTGGTAGTCAAAACCAGTTATGTGTCACTCTGCACTGTGACAGTGTACAGCTTCTCTGCTGAGACTTGGGGTAGTTGTGGTATGGGCTGGGGTAGTTTTTTTGTTGCCAGTGTAACAGCTTGCAGCAACCTGCTAGCTATGCCTGTGTATCAGCCTGCCCTGCTTTGCTCCTAGTGCTTCTGGTCACACATGATCTCTGTGTCCTGCTATAACATTATTCACTGCAGACTTTGTGTCTGCATCCACTTGCTGCTTCTGAAGAGCCTGGACGTGTTATGCAGGCTCTGTTGAAATGCACGTTGAGGCACTGAGCATGATGGCATACACGTGGCAGTGAAGCAGCACCACTGGTCCAAGCTCTGCCTCAGGGTCTTTGCTTTGCTGTTTTCACTGCTCGGTGGCAGCCTGGGCTGTACTCAGCTGGCCTGGATTCCACCCATGTTTCTGTGCCAGGCTCCTATCAACTGACTCTGGGTCTTCATCTGTACAGTGTCCTGGGTATTTATTGTTAGTGGGGTGGGTTTTCCTGCCCTCCCTGTGTATGCCTGACTTTAGGCTCCAGCTCTGCTCTCTGAGATGTACGGTGTTGCCTTTCTGCTCTGCTTACATTCTTGCTCCTGACAGGAGCTGCTAGGGTTGACTTAGGGGAAAACTATAATGAAGGAGCAAGCAACTCTTAATACTTCCTTTATATACTTTGCTGCTTGCAGTAGGCTATGTCTCAGGGATACCTGAACCCAAGGTGGTATCTTTGTGTTAGTAATGTATTAACAGTAATATTTCAAAGCACTGTATGTTGACAAGGCACTGTAAAAGCTTTGCATAAGATGTACTTGCTTTTCTTAAGAGAGTGCATTCTCAGCAGTGGCAAAGAGGGAAATAGGATGTCTACTCATGTAAAGGATTATGGGGTGGAGGAAGCAGAGCAGGCTGGTGAGATAATGGGGCAAGGACCACAGTAAGTATAAAAAAACAGTAAGAAGGGGAAAATGAAGGTAAGAGTGGGGAAAGAGGTAAGGGAGCAGAGGATATGGTGATAGGATGAGAGGAAACAGCCTCAAGTTGCACCAGGGAAGGTTTAGATTGGATATTAGGAAAAATTTCTTCACTGAAAGGATTGTCAATCATTGGAACAGGCTGCCCAGGGAAGTGGTTGAGTCACCATCCCTGAAGGTATTTAAAAGACATGTAGATGTGGCACTTAGGGACATGGTTTAGTGGGTCTTGGCAGTGCTGGGTTAATGGTTGGACACGATGATCTTAAAGGTCTTTTCCAACTGAAACAGTTCTGTATATCAGCAGAGTAAAGTTGGTGGAAGATTGGTGTTGCCTTCCTAATGTGAATCTAAAGTGTGGATGGACTATGTAAGAGAAGTAGAGGAGTCCAGGAGGTGAGAGTGTGGGCCTGTGAAAAAGGGAATGGATTTGGTATGGCAGGGCAGCACGGACTGGAGACAGATGTGACGGAGGTGGAGGAACCAGGCTGGAAAGGAAATCAAGCTAAGATGACCTGTTACAGAGGGAGGAAGTGCTGGGTTTAGTGCCTTTAAGGAAGAGAGGGGTATATATTTTAGGTCAGGGGAACTGGGTGTTGGAAAGGCGAGCAGAGATACGGGTTTGAGCAGTAGGAGGAGAGTATAGTGATGGAATAGGGACAGATGATGGTGAGGAGGGAGTCTGACTTGCTCAGAAGTCCAAAATGGATCAGGAGATGCTAAGCAGAAGGACAGGGTGAGCTGTGGACCCCAAAGATGACCTTAAAAACATCTGCAGAGAAGTGGGATGCTAGGAAAGTGCAAATCTTCAAGGATATATCAGCAGCCAAGACTCTTCCCAGTAGCAGGCCTGACCCAAGACAACTGTCCTTTATGGGGATTTCTGCTGCTTTTGTTTCCACTTAACTCACAGGAGGAACAACCAAGAACCAGTGGGATTTATATCAGTTATCATTACTCCCGTTGAAGCACCTTCCTCCTTGCCTTCTTTTGTGACCAGTTCTCTGCTTTATTACTTGCAGCTGTTGGTCTGTAAAGGGCATTGTGAAATTTTGGCGTTGCAAGTGCCAACAGACCCTTTGCCTGTTGGAGGTAAAGACTAACCTTGGCTTTTCCAGAGACTGGTAGGAGTAGGGAACGTTGTTTCAAACCAGCCTCTCCTTGCAGGTTGGAGAGTGATGTGCAAACAGTCTACTTGTAGGTGCTATGCCTAAAGATGGGTAGCTTGTGGGTTTCCGCCTCCGAGGTGAAGCAGCAGAAAGATCAGATTATACCGATGTAAGACTCTGATATTTGAGACTTGGATATTAACTTCCAGGTGGCATTAATATCCAGCAAATGATGCATAGCAGAACTTAGCGGTGCCGTCAGAAGGTGCTCTTTGAATCTTCTCCACTGTCTGGCCTATGTCTTCTCTGTACCCTTATCACAATGTGGTCTCCAAATTCAGAGGTCCTATCTTGCTCTCACCCAGTGCAGACAGTTGTCATAGACTTTTCTGAGACAATGCACAACTTTCTGTAAGACACATTCTTTGCATCAGTGTGAGAAGATCTGAGAAGATCAGTCTGCCAGGGCAGAGTTAGCATGTGTGAACATCTGTCTACCCTGCCGGAGATCCTGCTGCTGCTTTTGATATGGCTTGTGAAGGTGGCCAGTTTCTGGTTTGCTTGGAAGTGAGTGGAAAGTATGGAAGGGCACAGGCTAGAGTGCGCTGGGGCCAACAAGGGCCTGACGTGATCAGCTTCAACAGGCGTTGGATCAGGCCTTTAATGAGCATTCACATGTGGGCTGCTGCGAGCGGGCTGAGGAGGGATGTGGTCTATGGCAGGATCTCTGCAGAGAAAGGATGGTGCTTTACTGGGGGTGGAAAATGGAATTGTCACCGTGGAATGAATGAATTGTACAGTTTCTCTTTTGTAACCCAGGGAATAATTAAGATAGATGGGTAGATGAATTAGCTGTCCTGCAAGGTCAAAAGTGGATTGCCTTATTACTCTATTATTTCACTGTTGTGGAACTATCACCACTAACGCCTTTTTCATGATATTTTGTACATTGCACCAAGAAAAAAAAAAAAAGAAAAGAAAAAAAGGGGGGAGATACAAATTGATCGTTTGCTGGTGAAATCAGTCTTCGTCATCGCCAGCAGTGCTTGGATTAATGGGATTGAAGGCTGCTGGAGGTTCAGCCAGAGAGACGGGTGGAAAAACAAGAGAAATTGGTTTGCACCCCTGGGAATGGAATTGATGTGACTTGCACGGAGCTGCTGCGACAGTGGTGGCTGCTATGCTGTGATGCTGTTTTGTGGGGGTTTTTTGGTTGTGTGTGTGTGTGTGGTTTTTTGGTTTTTTTTTTTTTTTTTTAAATGGGAGATGGGAGAACAAAATAAATCCCTAGCTGCAACACTGGGTCATTACAAACATGGATGGTAATCTTCTAGGGTGTTTGGGAGGTCCAGAAGAGTACATCTGCTATAAGCCTTTAGGGAACAATAGAGCGCAGTCTTTGTGAAACACAGCTGTTTTCTGGTGGTCTTC
Organism: Falco cherrug; assembly: GCF_023634085.1. Taxonomy (NCBI): domain Eukaryota; kingdom Metazoa; phylum Chordata; class Aves; order Falconiformes; family Falconidae; genus Falco; species Falco cherrug. The sequence goes on from NC_073705.1 coordinate 4,035,518, forward strand.
TGCTATTCCTGTGGGACTTTAAAGATGAGGTTTGGGACAAGCACCAGAAGCTGGACATTGCTCCTGTTACTGGCAAATACTCTCCAATATACATAGCTAGCCATGGAGATCTTCCAAATGGGTAGAGAGTATCACGTGGATTAATGGAAGCAGAGGAGAGGAGACCAATGATAGACGTGGCTGTAGAATGAGAGAATCAGGGGCATATCAATTTAGTTATTGTGTCTTTGACCTGACAGTCACGGAAAGAAATATGGGGAAGAGGAAAACCCGTAGTTAGTCTTGCCATCTGCACTGCCAAGAGGCGGCTCAGAAGTGCTTGCTTGCTTCTGCATTTCTTGCTTGGATTCTGGTAAATAAGGGTTTGGAGAGGATTGGACCTCTGAAGGGAAGACACTCCTTTTGCTCACAAGAAGTCTCGCTTATGCTTGCCATTGTGGTTAGAGCTGATCATACCTTCCTCAAGCACCATGAGCAGCTGCAGAGGGAATCAGTGTCTATGAGCAATCAGCGTCAAGGGTCTTCCCTGCCTACATGCATTCTCTTCTGTGTTCACCCGGTGTTAGCAGGTGATGGCGCAGGGTGGATGCGGCACAAAACACTAAAGTGCTGAAGTTAATGCTATGCTTGACTAATCTCAGCAGCAGGATGCATAGTGTTTATCTGGGCAGCTTAGAAGCAGAGCTATTAAGAATGGCTTTCCAAATGTGGGGCTGGATCTGAGGAAGATGAAGTCAATACAAGAATTCTTTGTGTGAGCTGGAGATCTGTCAGATTGCTTGCCCAGTCAGAAATATTTGCCTTTTATCCTGCTCCGTTTTGGTCAGCACTGGTGCCAATGATGAGGAAAATCAGCTGTGAGACTGAAAGTGTGAAACCCAGATTACTTCTGAAACCTTTAGCATTGGTTGCAGACTCAAGATATCGCACTGCACAGCCGTGTCCTGTCCATGGGGAGTCAAACCGAGACTGGAGGTGGCTTTCTAACTCATGACTGACTCTGGGAGCATTTCCCATAAATGACACTGTCCACAGCACAGGGCAAATTTCCTCTTTGCTTCGTCTCCCCTCCTTTCCTGGGCTACACTATTGGTTATGAGAGATGATGGTGTAAAGTTGGCTGTGAACTCTAGGCCATTTATAAAAGTCTTCTGCACTTGGAGAGCCCTCCCCTATTGATGGTTAAATTAACTTTTTCCAGTCTTATAAATCCAGCATAGCATAAAAATGAAATGAAGCCTACTAAGGGATAATATAGCTGTGAGCTGTCTGTGTTCATCTCAGACACGTTAATTCTGAAGTGTAAAGAAGGCAATTTTTATCTCAGACAACTATTTGGGTGATCTTTGGGCAGGGCTTTAGTGGAAAGTCTGACCTCCCCATCCAAGATGTCTGTGGGACAGCACGAGCTCTCTCACTTCTTTGTGCAACACCATTAGGCAGAACATCAGTGAGAAGGGGGCAAAAATTCAACAAAGGAAGCATTTAAAAGAAACCTCAGAAAGTGGGGTGTGCATCCCAGAAAATTCTCTCACCTTCTTCTACTTTGCTTTCTTCTTTGCATGGTGCACAGATAAAAAAGACTGGAGGGGAACTGGGGAATTCCTTTTCCAGCACTGTGAATGGTACAGAAGCAAGACCTTGATGCAAAACATTACGGTGTTTGCATCAGGCAACTGGCTCTGAAGATAGTCAGGGTGAGCTGAGCCTATTTACAAGCAGGAAGAACAGCTGGCGCACAGGGCCACTGACGTTTTCTGCTCTCAGATCTGCACTGTGGATCTTGCCTCCTGCTTTCCTGATGAGAGGTCCTTGCATGTCTGAGGGGGCAGGTCCTTCTCTGAGCTGTGCCCCTCAAGGCCTGAGGGAAGCATGCTTTCTGAACTGTGAGTTGCTGTGCTAGGTAAGGAGATACTTTAACCCTTGTGAGCTTAAGTAAACCTCCTACTGTTGCCAAAATCTGATTTGCGTATTGGATTTTTCCAGAGCATCTATTACTCTTGGTTTTGGCCCAAAATACCTCTTCTTTCCCTGCAGGGAACAAGGTCAAGGCAAAGTGCTAAAGGACTTCTGAGCTGCAGCTTGTAGTTGTGGTTTATAGCTAACTGAGCAGTGAACCCAGCGAGGAGGGTCTGCTGCACAGTATGAGGCTGGACCCTGGCCTGGGGAGCTGGGGTTTTGGATCAAAAATAAGATGTAAATGTGGTGGACGGTTACCTGACCGTAGGCTGTGTTACGTACTGTGGTCCATGGTGGTATGGACTGGCATCTGCCAGGAGTGGGCAAGTAGCAGGAAAGCCTCTGCTCCAGCTCTGCGGCTCCGTGGGACTGTGGCGTGACCAGGGCGAGCTATTAGCCTGAGCTGCTGCTTGCTGGCGAAGTGACTGGGTGTCTCCTGGAGGAGCACACTTTGCTGCAGCTGTTTGCAGGGTGGGTTGGCCGCTCCTGGAGAGTTCTGCACTATCAGTGTCCCTGTCTCTGTTCTGGGTGATGAAAGAAGGCAGCTGGTTTGTTTCCCAGATGAGGATACGGCATGTGTTGGCCTCGCACGGGTCTCTGTGTGCCTCTCTGTTGCAATTATGAATGCCAGAGGAAGGGTTTTGAGTCAGCTAGGTGAGTGCTTCACACACATTTTCATGTGTAGCAGAATAAAGGAGTAATTCGCGTTGCTGGCTTTGTAGCTCTGATGTATGATGCCTTCTTTTGCCCATTACCATGGCTCTGTGACTGTCATCATCCCAGGTGAATTGTGTTTTGGCTGAAAACTACTTTTTTGACCAAAAACAGATGCAGGAAAACTGTAAATGTTTTCTTCTAATATTTAGAAGCAAAATAAGCTTTCATTTTTTCCTGTTACGTTGGTTATTTTGAGTTTTATTGTAAGTGCAACTTCAAAGAATTATGGAAAGAAAACCTAATACCAGATTACAAGGACTAGCTTGGAGTAAACCCATACATTTTGGTTGTTCTGAAACACTTTTTTTTTCATTTTGCCAAGGCAAAACTTAGACCAATCCTTCTCTCTTTTTCCCTGTTTCTGGCATATTACTTTTTGAGGTGTGGTTGTTTGTGTTTGTTTTTTAAAGTGTGTAGTTTTACAGCTGAAATTTAAGAGGTGAGATAGCAGGTAGCATCGAGAAGCATAGCTGATGAATCTGATGAAGTGCTTCTTTACCTTTCTGTCCTCACAGCTGATGCAGCTAAGTTCAGTGTTGGGAATCCATAGCTTTTAAAACCATACCTATGAGGAATAAAATTTTTCTTTGACACTGAGGCTTTCATTGTTTCAGCTGAATGTAATCAGGTATGCTTTACCCTCTGGTGAAAATCAGTGCGTTTACAACACAGTTGATTTTTCTTCTGTAAAACAAGCCCTAAGTTTTCATCCTGTCATGTGCCCTTCCTCCTACCGCATTTGCACACCTGACTGCATGTCTGAATTTGACCCGTTGGTGGTGGTAGCTGTTGTTATGGTCCTGCTAAATCAATGGGTGTTAATTAAGTTAGAGCAGCATGAGTGGAATAAAGTGAACAGAAAAGGTACTGAAAATACAGTTCTGAGCTCACAGCTGCACCTTTGAAAGCTGAAGTAGGCACTTTATCTGCTAGGTTACAGTCTCTGGTTATCATCTATGGGAAATTAAAGGTATTATTTTTACCACCGGAGGGCTCCCATATTTTTCCATTAATGCAACAGAAACATATTGAAAATGACTAATACTCGGGTGATAAAACCCATGAAGTTCAGACAAAGTATGTTCCCTACTTCACAGCAAGATCTGTATGCATAGGACTTTTGTGAGAAATGAGAGTAACGGCTGTATTGCTGGCCTGACCGAAGGGCAGGGCAGCCCACGTGATGAACAGACCTTAGCTGGTGGTGACACCAACCAGGCATACTAAAAATGTGGAGTTTTGTCCCTGGATGGAAAGCTCCAGGTCCTTAGTTGGGGGTGGCAGCTGTTCAGCAGGGCTTCGTGAGGGTGACATGAAGACACCAACTTACATGAGGTGGGGATGTGGCCCGGAGGGGCAGCTGGTCCTGCACAGAAGCACAGTTTAACCTGTGCTCAGTCCCATTTGCAGTGAAGCCTAGGGGCTGGGGTTGGGTGGACGTGTGTGCATTTCACCCTTTGAGAAGAGGTGGTGGGTGTAACGGCTCTCCGTTTACAACATTCCTCTTTATCCCACTGGCAGCTTGCTACAGACATTGCTCATGCTCTGGTGGGAGAGCTGGGGTGGGCTGCATGAATTTTCTGAAGCAAGTAGTTTGCTGACTTGGTTACACAGTCCTGGGAAATAGCCACATAGATCTGTGTATTTTGTACCCGCTACATACAATAAATAGATTAGATCAATGTAACAGCAACGTGCAGGCCAGGGGCAGCATCAGTGAATACTGATGGATCCCATCTAATTCCACCGGCAAACATTTTGGCCCTGTGAGAGCAGGAGAAGCAGATTTTGCAAATTTAATGGGAGAAGGAGCTAATTTGTTACCGTATTAGAAAGATGTGAGAGAGTTCATCTGTGATAGACCACATGTGTGCCACTCTGGAAGTGGAGTGTCAGAGATCAAGTGCATAGTTCCAGCTGGGATCTGCAGAGCAGCATACAAAGCATACCAGACCATGTAAAGGCATTACTGGCATGGCAGGAACGGCTTCACCGGGATGAGGTGGGGCGCGGAGGTGCCCAGGCTTGCTCCCCCACCTATGGCTCTGCCCACACAGGTGGGAGCAGTGGTGCCGCGGGAAGGCAGTGCCAGGACATGCTGGATGCCAGCGTTGGAGATCAGCTCCAGGCAAAGCGGGCAGGCTTCTGCCAAGCAGAGTGCTGCTGCCCCTTGAGCACCGAGCCCCCGTGACTAATAACCCTGTGCCCCTCCACGTGTCTGGGGACCCCAAAATTCTTGCTGCTGCCTTCCAGAAGACAGAAGCACAGATGTGCTTAGATTGATTCTGATATCTGGGCTCAGAAATGCCAAAACAGGTAAAATCATTTGCTTAAAACGTTGGGGTTTTTTGGTTTATATTTTCTTTCAGGAGAGAAATTAGATATGGAATGACCTGAAAAACACTTGCATTTGGTTGCATTTTCTCAGGAAAAAAGTTTCTGAAGTCTAAATATTGTACTTTCTCTTCTTTTTTTTTTTTTTTTTTTTTTTTTAAATGTCTGTATTCCTTAATGGAAAGCAATTCCTTAATTAACATTAAAAAAACCCCAACCATAAAACCTCAAGAAGAAAAAATACTTAATTTCTAATAAGGAGAAATGTTTCTACTTATGCAAATATATACATAACTATTACAGCCTTTTGGTTAGGTCATTTTGAACATATTTTAGGACACTAAGGAAGGGAAATCACAGAAAATTACCCTTCTACTTCTTCTCAATATTTTTTTTTGCAGCTAGTATTGATGCAAATGCTACTGATATGCTTGTATCATTTCCTGGTGGTCTTAATTCTGTCTTGGTATGGGTCTAATATATGGCTTTGAACATATCAATCAGCTTCACTGTAATTTAGTTTCTTTAATTTGAATATGATTATCAGAAAAATTAAGCCTGGGATTAGCACCATGAGATCATCGAACCCATCTCCCTACTCTAGGGCAAGACCCATTCTACCTTGGATGTGTATTCTAATTTTCTGTTCTTAAAAGCCTTCAGCGATGGAGGTGTCAGAGCTCCCCACAGCAGCCTGCCCCACTGCTTCACATGACTCCAGCACTAGTTCACAGTGCCCAGAGCTTTCTCCTCACGAATCATCTGGATCTTGCTGCAGTTTAACCCTTGTTCTTGTCTCTGTGTTGATGTGGAGAAGGGCTTTATTGCCTGGCTTTTTGTCCAGTTTTTTACCTACTAGGAAGTTGTTTCTCCTAAGCTTTCTCATCTCTAGATTGAACACCTCCAGTTCTTCCCAGCCTTTCAGGTCATGCTTTCCAGATCTTAGGCCAGTCCTACTTCTCTTCACAAATAGCTCTTGCCAGCATCTCTCTTGAATGCTGGGGTCTAGACCTGGATTTAAAATTCCAGTGAAACCTCACCAACGTAGAGGCCTGATCATCTGTGCTCCTCTTTAAGCTGTCCGTGAGTTTGTTTTTTTCCAGAACAGCCCTGCACTGACAACTGCTATTCAGCTCGAGCTTTTTCTGCAGAATTTCTGCCTCACTTACTGTTCCTCATCCCATATCTGTGCCATCGATTATTCTGCCAAAGCGAGGCAACTTGTTTGTGTCTGCCTTCATTTACATCCACAGAAATGTTAAATAGCTCCTTTGCACAGGAATTGAAGACTGACACCTCAGCTGTCCAGCTGGAATTTAAATAGGAACAAACTGTCCCTGCAGGAACTTCATAGTGTCACGTTGGTAAACATGGCTGGTCTTTCCAATATGTGGCAACCCTTGTGACTGCAGAAATGATGGACTGAGCTTAGGGTTCATCCGAGCAGCGCTCGCTAGAGTTGCCCAGGGTCAGCCTGTTGTGAATGGAGTCAGTGCCTGAATACAGCCGTGCTGTTTCTGTCGATGCTGGGTGGTCTTTGCAGGTCTCCTATCCAAAAATCAACCTCATGTGAGCCTCTTCAGCTAGTAAAACCATGGAAGGTTACAGAACAAGGTGGTTTGTCTGTAGGCCAGGTAACATGATTAACAGCGGGCATTTAATTGATTCTGATGTCTTCAATGATCAGCATCGGAATGGATTATTGCCTCCCAGTCCAGATTTACTGTTGACGATGTACCATGTACTACCACTAAATTGTCTTGAAGGTGATTTCTGGCCAGCACGGTATCATGCAACTGTATTGCTATGACATTTTGGGGGCAGGGGGGGTGGGGTGGGGAAGGGAATAATCAATGGCATGCCTTAGCTCACCAGCCGTGCAGCTTCAGTGTGTTCTGGAAGGTGGCCCTTTCCGATGGGGCAGCCCTGAAACTGCTGTACGTCTCCCCAGTTGTGGGGAATTGAATCAGCTTTGATTTTGGTTTTCATCCTACTAAAGGAGGAGGATGTTGCAAAACAGCCACAGCCTTTCATATAAAATTATCCTTTGTGCTTTGCTTTGCTTTTTCCTGTTTTTTGATGTTTTTCATTAAATGGAAAATAAACCAAACCAACCCTGAACAAACCTTTAAAATACGTATTTTCTTCCTTTCTCTCTCATTCCTTTCCTTTCTCATGAAATGTCCTTTTTTTGTTACATGTAAAGGCTTGGATTGCCCCAAAATGACATCTTCTGTTTCAGTTGTGTTCAGCCCTTTCTCTAATGTTGGTCCTTTTTTACACAAAGGAAACAGTTTTGACTTGCAGCCAGGAGGTAACGTTTGGAAGACACTGAACTTGGGTCTTTCAGCATTTTTGAGAGCTACCTGTATTTTCCAGCTGAAATGATCTGTCAAATTGGTTGGAGGGTTTCTGGAATTTTCTCCTTGTTCTTAAATATTGCCTAGTAGTGGTCTAGGGTGAAATACCTCCCTTGAATCCAGCAGGAGGGAAACCGAGGCACTTTACAGCCCTTGGCTGTCTAACTCGCTGTTTAGAGTAACTTGCTGTTGTGGTTCACTGTCCAGCAGCTTTTATTACTCGGTCTTGTTGGCTCCTGTGGTACGTGTGGGGCGTGATGGGGAAATGCGAGGGTCCTGTGCTGAGTATATTCACTTTTGCTCCTTGGCTTCCCAAGTTCCTGTGGCCAGTTTGCTACTGGGGAAGTCTGTCTGTCTGGGGTTACAGCCCTTGATTGGCAGTGACTGACAGCTGAAGTAGCAGGTTGACTTAAATGCAAATCCAGTTTCTGCCACCTTATTAGTGCTTCTGGAGTACCATTTTGCAACAGTGAAGCCGATGCGATTTGCTGACTGAATTTACACTTCAGTGATGTAGCAACAGCTATGGTAATGAGTGAAAGCCAGCTTAGAGGAACAGCATTGCTGCTGCGGCTTACCGCTGTGACTCTCTCCCACCCAGCTGGGGTTGCCTTGGGGGCCACGTGCTGTTTACTTGTCGTGTGTGAGAGGCTCTGGGATCCCAGCTCTTCTTTTGGGGACTGTCACCTTTCAGTGGGCACCTGTAATGGTGATGTAGCGCTGGTAGCTTCGTGTGCCCTGTTTGACCACCATGGGGCTCCCGTCTTTCCATGATGCAGTGCTGCTGAGGTGGGATCATCCCTTGCTACTGGACAAAAAGAAATAGCTGAGTGAGCTTCTCCTTCCTGCTTTCCCCTTTCCCCACCACTATGGTCTGGCAGCCAAGCTGACCTGCTTGAGTTTTTCTGACTGCGCTTCCCAGTGTTTATAAAAACCCAAATATATTTTGAGTAAAACTTCTGTTTTCTGAAGACTTTTCTTTAAATATGTTGCTTTTTTTAATCTTAAGGGACTTGCTAAAACTCAGTTTGTTTTAACCCATGCATTTTCAAAACATGGATCTTCTGGGTCCTCTGTTTATTTGCCTGAAATGGCCTTTACAGTCTGGAACTGATCTCTGGAACATGGCTTTAACAAAATGTGTTTTCCTCAACAGAAGAAAAACTGATTTTGAAAAACAATCCCCAACTCTTTGCTTGCTGCACATTTTACTTTTGAGCGGGTTCTGTTTTTTGCAATGTCTAACGCTGAAATGCAAGTCGGGCTGTGGCTGGCAGCACGGCTGCTTGGCGTGGGGTGGGTGAAGGCGAGGACAGCCCAGCTGTCGGGCGCAGGCTGTGGCGCTGGCTGAGCCCCTGTGCTCAGCGCCGAGCAGAATCGAGGTGTGCAGCGAGTGCTTCCCCTTAGCCCTCCAGGAGCAGCACGTCACAGGGATCTGGGAGGACTGGGCTGGTGGGAACACTCTTTGTGAAGCTTTTTCCTTGAAACACAAAGCAGTTTCATTGAAATCAAAATGTCTGGTTGGGACAATAAGAGTCTCCAGGGACAGTGTGAGCATTTCCTGAATGGAAGTGAAGCTGCCTGATCTAAACCAGCCGGAGAAAGTGAGCTGGTGTGGTTGATAAAGCTGTGCTCTGGGCACTCGGGGCAAAGGGCAGAGTCGAACTCAAGTCCAAGCACAGAGTGATTCAGCAGGTGACTCAGGCCATACGGCTCCTCCACCCCCAGCAACACTTGGGCTGGTGTGGAGGTAGGGGTCGCCTCTGTTAGACCTCTTCCAGCTCGTGCCAGTGACTAGTGGCTGGCCCTAGATGTGGCCGGGCTGTCTGCCTTGTGCAGGACCCGTGTCCACAAGCCAGGCTGGTGGCCTCTCATTTCCCTGTCCTACAGCAGTCTTGCCTTTCTCCTTGTTTTTCATTTTCCCTTAATCTATCCTTCAATGTGATGTCAAATACCTCTTTAAAAATTCAGACATGCTGCTTTAGCCTACCTCCCAGCCTGGTCCTGTAAAGCTCATAAGTGTTTGCTGTCTTCTGCACACACCTGCATGATGCTGCAAAACTCCCTTTGTTAAAGAAACAGGGTTTCCTTGAGGAATTTGTGCGTGGCAGGTGGGTTAGCAGCAGCCAACACACGTGTAAAGGAAACCTGCATATGAACGTAGCTTTCTGCCTCAGGTGCAGGCTTCTTGTAAGGTTTAGGCTTCCATTTGAGGAGCAAACAGTTATATGCCTTGTTTGGTTTAGCCACCCTCAGTCTGCTCATGCAGACAGATGGCTGATTCATGAGCTGACAACTTTTTGTTACTCCTGTATTTGGGTTGCACAGCATGGACGTTAATATTTTCGGGGAAGTCCGGAGTTGTGACTCTGGCCTTGACTAAATAAGCATTGTGGTGCTAACCCTAGGGGTACCAGCAAAGACAAATACCTGTGAATCTGTGGGTCTCCAGCCCATAAGTCTCTTTTTGAGATTTGACTTTTGTCCTGCTGGCCATTTACTTCCTCCTCAGTCTTGACAAAGGTCCCATTTCTCTCACCTAAATTTCTGCTCCCCTTCTTTGTGCCAGGTTAGCCTTGGCTTATGTTTAGACAATTTCCTTAAGATTGGCTCATCCTGTCTTCAGTACAGGTTCTTGTTTTCAAGTCCAATTGCACCAACATCAAGCTATCCCCATATATTTTTCTCGCAGACACCGGACCACGCTCTTACAGGTTACGGAGAAGCAAGGCAGGACATCCCTGAGAGCTTGCCATCCGAGCGGGTTCCGTGGCTGCAGCGGCAGGAAGCAGAGCCCAGCTCCCTGTCACCTGGAGCAGTGCCTTGGTTGTTGCAAGCTTCTCAGCACTTTCTCTTTTGAGGAGCTTTTTCTGCTCCCCAGTCTTCCTTAAGATATGATCAACCTGTTCTCATTTCCCCAAGGCCTCCTCAAGCCCTTTGTTTTCTATTCCAGGACACTTGTACTGCATTTTCCTGTTCTTTATTCCTTTATTACCTCTTGCTGCAAAGTCCTTGCCTCACCTAATTGTGTTATGGCTTGGATCCATCTGTATTCTTTCTCTGGGAACATTCCAGCATGCTGCTCTCCCTCCCTTTCTCCGTCTAAAGCTTCATCTCTTTTGTAACTTTTCCTGAGCCTTGTGCAGCAGATGTGAGTTGGGGTCTGCATCTTTCCCATCCCCCCCCACCCTGAGGCTGCCTTCTGGGCGGCCCACCAGGCGGGTATACCTACTGCATGTGGCTCTTACGTTCCTGTGACTTTAGTGTCTTAGGCAAAGTTATGTGGGCCATTAATGTGGTGACTTAGCTGAGCATTTGTGTCTAGCTGGCTTCTTTCCTGTGCTGTTTTATCATCTTTGCCCCGCAAGTCCGCATGGAAAGCGGGCAGGATGCTGTCGGGGAGGTGACTGAGAAGTACTGACGTTTGGCCTCTGGGGCTGTACTTGTGAAGCCACTTGACCACCCCTCTCCACAAACACATGTGCCAGGCAGTGTTGGCAGGTCCTCTTGTTTGGTTTCATTTGTTTGCCTTTTGTAGGTTTGTTGTTTTTTTTTTTTCGTAAAAAGCCAGCAGTAGCAGCAGCAGCAGCTGTACGGCAATGGCACAGCCGCTCTATTCCTGGCCAAGAACCCTGTGAAATTAATCCACATCTCGCTGAAATCCTACCCCGCTTTCGGGTCACTGCCTCGTTCCGGCACTGCGGAAGGCAGGGATCCCGCGATGATTTATTACCAGCCCCAACGCACATATTATTATGAAATGAGTTTATTACACTCTAAATCTCCTGTTAATGTGCTACTGTTTTAATCCCTTTATCCAATTTTCAGTCTCTCAGGCTTGGCTGCTGTTCACTTGCACAAAACTCTCCATTCTGAAGGTTTTATTGTACGATATCCATATCCATTTATCCTGCTTTAAGGCTGCAGCACTGAGGCTCTGGTGAAGAGGGGGAGCACAAGAAAGGGATGGGAGATGCAGGAGGGGATGGGCCAGGGGCTGCCTGGGGCAGAGGAAGGGAATGGTCTGGCTTAGCCTGCAAGGGTATAAAACAGACTTGAAGGAGGGGGGGAGTGGGAAGAGGAATAGAACTGATTTTAAGGGGAGCAGCGAGGATAGCTACTGAGCCAAGGAATGAGGGAACAGAGTGAAGGCACTTTGGTAAATCACGTAATAAGTGGGTAAGAGGGGAAGGGGCCTTAGCCTCTGCCTTGAGACCACCATGAATCAAACAGCTCTAGAAGTGGAGAAAAAGAGAGGGCAGGAACAGAGCAAAGATGGAAAATGAAGGGAAAAGGCAAAGGAAGAGAGTGTGGAGGGATGGGAGAGGAGGAGCATGAGGCTAAGTGGGAGGGTGTGAGGGAGGAGACCTGGGGGGAAGGGGCTGTTGGAGAGCCAGAGTGGAAAGAGCTGCTCTGGGAGGCACAACAAGATTTGGGCAGTGGGGCAGTGAGAGGAAATCACATTCCTGATTTCCCCCATCGGCAGTCGGGGAGCGCACAGTGCCAGCACAGAGGGAGATGCCTCATGGGAACTTCTGTGGGTCAGATCAGTGTTGCCATGGGGAGGTGCCCCACAAGGATGAATGTTCCCCCCACCCCACCCCCCGATGTACTCAGCTTCCTGCCCTCTGGGCTGGGGGCTGTCCCAGCCAGCTGCTTGGAGGTGGCCCACTGAGGGGATGAGGTGACCCTTGCCACTTCAGATCATTAGCTGGAGGGAGTTGGCTCTGCAGTATTGTGGCAGGTGATGAGCATTGAGTGCTTCCACCCAGCCCTCAGACCAGGGAGGGACACAGCTGCAGCAGACCTGAGACAAGGAAACGGGTCCCAGAACAGATCCTCGGAGACAGCTCCCCACTCCCCTGTGGCAGGCACTACTTTCCTTTTCTCCGGCTAAGGATCCGGTTTAGAGCCATACCCAGTCCCTAGTGAGAACTGGCAGACAGACCTGTGCCTACCCAGCCCTGCTGTTGGCTTCAGCTGCATGTGCACCAGAACAGAGTCACGTGCTGGAGCCGCAGCATCCCTCAGCCGGGGGTGAGAGGCTCCAGAGGCCGCATCCTGCCTGCTGGAACGGGCAGGGTGGCTGTGTCCCATGCCCTGCTCTACGGTTGGTTTGCTGTAGCCTGAGGTACTTTCAGCCCCTCCGTGTGTCCAGCTATGGGATGAGCACAGTGACCCTAACCCATCTGGTCCTTGTATAGGTAGAAAGAAGTATGTTGATGCACGCGCGCTGGTACTTTGTGGCTGCCAACTGTGGCTTGCAGGAAGCCTGTGGGGAGAATGCTACTGCGTGAGACTGTTTTGTACCGAAATCCCTGGGCTGCAATAAAAATCTCAGCCACAGAGCACGGTGGTGAGTGTCTGCACTAGAATGTTTCTCTGCTGGTTTATGCCTTCTTGTTGTACAGGTCTGTGATATGCTGTGCACTGTCCTGTAGATACTTGCGCAAAAATCTGTTATGTTCTGAACAGAAGAACATATAGCAGAGCGCAAGGTCATTAAGCTTGTTTCTGATGAAGTTCAAATATTCATGGCATCCCCCCAGCACGCTTCATTTACTTATAAAACGAAATAAGAATAAAATGTATGCACCAAGTTTGGAAATGAAAATATAGGGGAAGGGAATGCAGCTAAATAAAACTCCCCAAAACTTCTTTGGGAGGAGTGGAAAAATCCCCAGACTTTAAGCCAGAATAGAGAGGCAGAGAGATTTGCTTAAAATAGCACAAGCTCTTGTGATGGAACTGCTGAGTAGCTAATGTCCTTGGCTTTTTTTGCTAGCCAGTTATTTAAAATAGCTCCTGCTCATAGTGTTTGCTTTATGGTGTTCTTCTCTTTCCTTCCACCTATTCTCTTTCATTTTCTCCAGAGAGATATTTTATCAGATCTAGTCACTGAGAGTAGGAGAGAGAGATTAAATGAGACGGTTAGGAGGCTAATGTTTTCTGTCCATGAGAGGGATTCAGAAGCTGAAGAGGCGGCTTGTAGTTCAGCCCATGCTGGAGAGTGGGACTTTTTGCACCTCTGGTGTGCTCACAAGATTAGTTGAGGGAAGGGAGAGCCAAGTGGGAGTTAGAGAAGGTGGTCCCAAAGGCTCTGCCTGTCAGGCTGTGTTCTGGCCCTAGCCCTGCTTCCAGTCTCACCACCTTGGGCAAGTCAAAGACTGTTCTGTGCCCCCGTTTTCCTTCTGTACAAGGTGATTGTGATTTGATGGCGGGTACTCGGTGGATCGCTCTGAAATGCTTGCAGAGAAGGAGGGTCTGCCGACAGCCAGTATTCATTTAGGTCTTGTAGCTGCTGTAGGCTTTAGATCTTCAACAGGCAGCAAAAGCCTTCCTCTGACCTTGGTGAGGATTTCTGTGGGGTCCTGCCCTGTGTTTCACGTGGAACTGGCGGGCTGGGGCACACAAAGAATTAAGAGAAAGCCACCACCAGGAGCCCAGCGCCTTGGCATTCACCCAGCCCAGCCGAAGCCAGCAACCACGCTCAGGGCTTCTGCCAGGTCGGGATTTCACCGGGCACCCGACTCTGCTTGTGTTGCAATACCCAGCTGGCTTCATGGCGGCCCTTTCTGAGCATTGCCATTGAGACCAGCGGACAGCCCTGCCTCGCTAGCCTTCCCTGCCCTCCTCTTCCTCCCCTCTCCGCCCTGCCTGGCTGTCTGCCCCGCTGCTCTGACTCCCTCTGTGTTCTCCCTCTCCTCCCACGCCACACTCCTCCTTTTCTCCTTCTCTTCCTGTGACTCTGGCTCCTGCTTCCTTTTTGTCTCACGCGCTCCCCCTCTCCCGCTACCCTCCCACATCCTTATAGCCTCCCCCCCACTCCCGTGCTCTCCCTCTCATGTCGAGGACTTGCCTCTACTCTCTGACACAGAAGCCTGTATCACTTCCAAGGCTCCTGCTGTCAGCTGGGGAATAGATAAAGATAAATGATATTATGTTAAATTCCACTTAATGACAAATTTTTAATTTTCTGAACATGGTCATTTTCTGGCTAGTGAATCAAGTGTAGGGAGCTAATTACATGAAGATCTGAACAAAAATAACTCCTAATTTTCAAGGATAATGGAAGAGAAATGTTGGAGATTAATGGCACTATTTATCTTTTTTAAATTTCTATCTTTCTCTGTGATAGCACTGCTCCCCAAGGAAAATATTCATAAAATGAAATTGAAGTCGTAACTTAATAGGTTATTAAAATTTTTGAGTGCATATCACTTTCCTTCCGCCGCACTGTAAATTTAAATTGAAGTTTGCGGCTCCTCGAGTCACCAGCGGAGTTTTTTTTATGATGGCACAATAGAGGGAAACATGCATCTTTGTCAGGAGGTATTTGCTATTCTAATTTTATGGCAGGCCGGATTATCAGAAAGGAATGTCAGAGCACGGGGAAGCTGACAACACTACAGCCTTCAGCCATGTGTTTCCATTAACGCCCAAAGCCGTCCAGGGGTTTCTCTGGACTGTTATTTTCCATTTCAGTCTTTTATCTTGATTTAAAGTGAGGGCGCCGAAAATTCAGCTCCTGTCATTTTTCTCACTCTCTCTCTTTTTCTCACTTTCTCCCTTCCCACTCCTTTTTTTTCTTTTTTTTTTTTCTTTCTCTGCCTCTGCTCACTGCTTCTCTTCCATCTTTTTTTTTTTTTTTTTTTTTTTTTTAAATCCTCCCCCCAGTCTCTGCTGGGAGATCCTCTCTCTGTGTCCCTGTCCCTTCCCTACATGTCTGTGGTCCTTTGGGTGTAAAGCTCGAGGGCTTGATGTCTGGGGATGGGGACAGGGAGGGTGTTTTCCCTCAGTCCCCTAGGAAGGGGGCTGCCGTAAAGGCTTCATCTGGGAGTGCAGCGCACCGTGCCATGGTTTGAGTTGGGCGTAAATGTGATGCCCGTCTTGGCTGTGTCAGATGTCAGTGCCAGGGATAAGGTGCTTTGTGGTGTCAGATCCCGCTACCTCAGCGGGAAGCAGCTGGAGCAACGGGCATGGACAGCACACGAGGGAATATGCAGTCCTCCTTTCCACCAACTTGCTGGGTAGCTGAAGCCACCTCGCCTGCCTTCACCTGCCGTCCCCTGCCTTCTGCGCCGTGGGGCAGAGCCTTTTTGTGCCTGCGCTGGTGTGCTGCTGGAGCTTCCCAGCCGCTCTTGAACACCTCTGCAAGTCAGGGCACCCGTCCACAGGGTCTCAGTTCTCCCCATGTGGGGCTGCTCAGGCCCGGGCAGCCCACTTGGTGCGTGTCATCTGCTCGGAGGTGTCCCTCACCAGGGTGCGGCAGGCTTGACCTGTTCCTCGTTGGCCCTGTCCCTTCCCTTTTTTGCAAGAACATGCTCACATCTGAGGCTCTGAAGGTTTTAAACCATGGATGGCACAAAGCCAAGACTACTTAAATGAAAGTTCAGCACACTCTGAATTACCAGCCCGGTACAATTCCTCTTGGCTGAAGCGGTGAGCCTGGGCTCAGGCCGCAGGGACTTGCTTTGAGCCGCTCCTGAGCGGGAAGGGAAGAAGGTGTTTCTGCTGCCCCAGGTCGCTGCACGTGTGGGACCTGCTGTGCTCTTTGTGCAGGTGAAAGGCTTGGGTTTTTTGGTAGGAGGTTTTCTTCAGCATGTCTGGAACCAAAGCCAGTAAGTTACAAAAGAAAGGCCTGTTGGGTTTGGTGCAATGTTCTTTGGATTTGCATTGCCTTCTGGTGTTGCTGAATCCGTTAGGTGTTCTTCCACTGAATGACAGCTCAACCTCTGCCCTTCAACACCTCTCCCTCCAAATTCATATCCCCTAAAGTGTCATGACTCCGGATGCTGAAGTTTGAAGAGAAGCAGCAAGTATCAAAAGGCCCAGAGTAAAGCTGGGAAAGTGGGTATCTGCAGCCAGCACACCAGTTTTTGCCAGGGTATAGAGGGAGGTGACAGCAGTGTCCTCTTTGCGGGCCTTGCTGGGGTCTCAGGTCTGTGTGCCTGGGAGCCCAGGGTGGCAGAGCTGCCAAGGAATGGAACGTGCTAGCACCTCTGGAGGTGGCTGCCTGTGCCAACCACATGGCATGGTGCAACTTGATTTTTCTCCTTGGGATCTGGTTGTGCAGCCTCCTCAAGCGGCTACCTTGAAGGGAACATGTATTGGAAAATGTATCCTGGAGGCACGATCCCTGTGGAACCAGTGTTTGTTGGACAGATGTCACCATTGTCCCTGGTGCCCAGCCTGCGTGGGAATGTATGTTGATTCCACCATCCTTTCCACTTCCATCCATGGACAATGACCCTCACCCAGCCTGTGCTTGCTTTACCAGATTGAATGCCCTCATCTCTCCTCTGTCCAGTTTAAAGTGACATATTTGATGGGAGAGAGAAAGTATCAGTTCGTGCTGGCCTCACTGCACTTGGCCAGAAAATAGCTAAGTTTTTTTTGGAGGGCCCTAGTGAGGAAGGTGCTGCAGAAGAGCAAGAGATGTTCTGGAGCCCTGCCAAGAGGTAGAAAGCTGGAGGCTTGGTGCAGCTGGCAGCATAGGGCATGCTTCCTCTCTGTCCTGTGAAACTGGCCAGGTCACAACACTGTGCCATGCTGCATCATATGCTCTGTTAATTCAAGGCAAGAGAAGAAGTTTGAAGGTTCAGGTATTTCCTTGGCAGCTTGCCTCTGCACCCAAGAGAGCTCTTGAATCCTGGCCACACAAGCAGTGTGCCAGCCCGGCTCTGCGTGCCCCTGGCGGCTGGAGCATCTGTGCTGCTATGTCTTGCTCTCCCTGCTCAGCACCAGAGATGTGGTTTCAGGAGGAGCTCTGGAGAGCGTTCCCACATATCCTGATTTTTGCCAGAAGCGGGGAATAGGGGAGGTTTTAGCAGGGGCTACTCTTGCCCTGTGACTTGACGTACTGCGTGTGCACCTTCTACTAGAGGTCTCAAGGTATAGAGGGGAGCGGTGTTTTGCAGTTTGGAGATGGGATATTGCGCAGACCCTTCTGGACTGTCTTTCTGTCATGCCTGTGAACCGTTTGCATTTGATGAGTTTCCTCTCTTCTGTTCCCTCGTTCCTAAGCTGGTGGCAGGTGTCACAGTGTACCAAGAAAGACAGGCAGCCTGGTGCTTAGGGGACCCTGCTTCGCCTGTCTCCAGTTCTCAGGCACATCTCTGAGAGGTTTTGTAAATGGTTGCCAGTCTTCTCCTCTGCCTCAGTTTCCTCACCTGTGTGATGAGGATAAAGGATGCTTTCCAGAGGTACCTGAGGTATTTACCTCCTGATTTTTGTGTGATATTCAGAGTCCTATGGACCATGATGGAGACATGCTAAACCAAAGTTAGACTCTCAGTGTTAACAGCGTGTCCTCTTTCCCTCGCCCCCACCTTCTTCGCTGATGTAAGTGGCTTTGGAAAATGTGGGTCCTTAAGGGATGAGGAACAAGATAAATGCTTTTACATTTTTTCAGCTTCTCTTACTTTTCTTGCCCATAAGGATTCTGAGTAACAAATAAAACACGACTGCTATCTGTATGACTGATATATTTGTATAATTCCATCCATGGACTCAGACCCCAGAAGACACATCCAGGGAGGGAGGGTGTAGGTGGGAGAGAAGCTGTTTATCCCTGATAGAAACTTTTGTGTTGGCGTTGATGACAGCTCTTTGCCAACACACGGGGAAGGCCAGGACTCGACTGCTGGAGATGGAAAACCTCCTGGGGAACAGCATGGCAGCAGAATGGAAGTGGAACTTGTAGGAGAGAGTGGTTTTGGTCCCTGGGAAAGCACCAGTGGATCAGATGCTGGGCTGGGCTGTCATGGGAAGAATGCAGCTGGGACAGGGTCTGTGAGGCCAGGAGGGTCAGGAGATCCCTGCTGGTGTAACTCAGGATGGATTCATTGTGCCTGCAGTGTAAATCAGCAACGTACCCTTTGTCATCGCTGGGCCAGCCAGCCTTGCCTAGGCAAGCACCAGTGGCTATCTGAGCTGCCTCCTTACAGCTTTCCCTCTCGCTGCCTTCCTCACCTCTTGTACGTGATTTGATCTTATTAAATTGACACATAGATGTGAGTGGCCGGGCCGTAGTAAAGCAGCCCTGACCCTGGGAGGGAGAGGAGCATACTGCCTCCCTTTGCCAGACAACAAGGCCAGTCAGCCCTCGGTAATTGAGCTTTAATAGACTCTGAGAGGGGTGTAGCTCTCCAGGGAGTGGCCTCAGCTGGCAGCCCAGGAGGGACGGGGTCTATTGAAAAAGGCTTTCGTGACAGTGGGGAATGGTCCTTGCTCCGTGCCGACAGATGAGGCAGAAGAATTATTATCAACAGGAAACGCTGGACACTCAGCCAGTACTCCTGTGTGAGTGAGCGAGCTGGAAAACCTGCACGTGTCTGAGGTTTTAGAGTAAAGACGTATGCTGGCATTACTCAGTGCTTGATTTCTGGGACTCTCTCCCCCTCCTCTCTGTTTCTTGTGCACTTTCTGTATGCTCTGATCACTGACACCTGTCCTCCATCCCCTGAGACGTTCTCACCCTAGGGTACTGATTTTCCGTCTGCTATAGAGATATTCCTTAAGGTCCCCCCATCTCAATGAGAAAGTAGATTCTCCCTGAAGGCTGAACTTCATGCCGTGGGGCTGTTTCCCTGGTGGGCAGATAAGACATTCTCCAGCTGGAGATGTGGAGGAGGCTCAGAAGTGGACAAGCCAGGCTTCAGCACTGCCGACCTCTCCCAGTTGAACTCACCATTTGACTAAGAGAAGAACACACACGATGTTTCTCTTGTGGCTTTGAAAGAAAGATAGCCCGAGATGTTTTAAATAAATGAAAGCCCTAAACCAGATGCACCTAGCAGCTGCTCTGGTTTTCTGGCAGAGCTGGAGGCAAAGTACTGAAGCTGAGCTGAGGCTGGAACCCAGCAGCCCTGCCTCTGGGTCCCCTGCCCCCAGCACAGGGTGAAACCCTTGCGTGAGCGTTGTTCCCTTCTCTTTGTTGTCCCTTTCACTAGAAGGGTAAGGTTTCTTCATCCAAGTGTCAGGAAGGTCCAGGGAAGTGATACAGATTTACCTTGCCACTAAGACTGGCTGTCTCTCAAGTTTATGAGTTCTTCTCAGATGAATTAGCAGGTGATTTCCAGATGTGACTCCTGCTCATTAGACGTGGCTGCTGTTAGCAGATTTCATGCCATGTGCCATGCACTAAGAGCAGCTTCTGGGGGGTTTTATGACTTAGCATGTGTGTACTACATGTTCCGTAAACAGCCCCACCTGTATAATTGCATGTACCGCTGTGCTTCTGTGCCACTGTCCTGTGAGTTCACCCTGATTTGCAGGAGTGCCTTCACGTATATTCTGCAGGAGCGTTTTTGTTGGCTCAGAGGTCACACACACTTTTCAGCTCATCTGGTTTGTGTCTTTCACCTGAGAGCACATCCGCTCCTGAGTGAATTCCACAACCGTCACAAGTGGGCCTGGATTCGGCTTGGAAAAGGGGAAGATATGTGAGTATTTGAACAGCAATGAGCTGAAAGCCTGTGTGTGTGTGTTATTTAGGCTGGATCATATGGGCAATGGATGAAAAAAAATACATAAATTAAGAATACTTAGCACATACTATCTGCAGTTCTTAAAATATCTCATATAGATGGAAATTGGATCTAGGCAGAAAATAACTTTTTTTTTCTATGAGAATTTGTAAACTGCAGTTATGTCTGCTCCAGAATGGGATAAGAAGTAAAAATATGTAATGCTTTCACAAAGGAATAATTTGATTCTCATCCTGACCCTCTCTCTCTCTTCTTATACCCTAGCCCCCATATTTTGTATCGGATCAAATGAAATATTTTGTTCCCAGCGCAACTTTTTGCCACTTGAAAGTCCCTTTTAAACCTAAATGGTCTAGAACTTAAAAATGAGAAGTCATTTGCAATCATAAAGCAAATGTTTTTGTTTAGAAAATGTCAGAGCTGGATGTTGCCATGGTTCCACAACTTTTTTTGTGTTCTTTCCACGCCCCCAGTTGCTTCAGGGAGGGTGAGTTGTTAGAAATTGACCCCTCCCTTTGGTTTTAATCAATTGATGCTTTGGGAAGTAAGAGGTTTCCATGGAAGACTTGCACGTGGATCTAGAGGAAAAAAGAAAAAATTCATGTTAGTATTACGGGTTCTGGAGATATTTTTTTGTTCCACGCCATGCCAGCTTCATGTGGTCAGCTGAACTGTGAGCCTTAAGCTCAGCAAAAGAAAGAAACTTCTTTCTAAATCTTGTAGAAAAGCATGGAAACTTGAGTCCCATAGACTAGGTTCTCTGAAGGCATGTGAGTCCTCCTGTCTGTGGCCCTATCCTTCTTGAAGGTGTCACGATTTTTCTAAACTGATCTCATGATTTTGGAATGAGGAGATGGTCTGATTCATCATTTTTAAGTCCTTAGTTTTAACAATACTGCATTATTCCCAGATAGCAGATGGGGAAATGGAGAAATGTGGTGAATTGCCAGCAGCAGAGCCAGAAATAGAACCCAGATGTCCTGGTCTTGTGTCGAAGCTCCCCGGTCTCTCCAGGAGGGCAGCGAGCAGGCTGCAGTGCAGGGGGACCTTCCTCCCAGGAAAAAGCAAAGGCCCGGCGGGCAGCGTGCCCCCCCCGTGCTGCGGGATGCCGGTTCTCAGTCCATCCGTCCACCAGTGCGGGGAGGGGGCAGAGTGGCTGGGGGGTCCCTGCCAGCTTTGTTGTCAGTGTCCCCGTGCTGTGCCACGCGGCTCTGCCGTTGCGGCAGCCGGAGCGGGCAGCCCAGCTCGCACGTGCCGTTTCCACCTGGCTGCGCGTGCCGCACAGGTCAGCGCGCCGGCCTGGCGGGGCTGTGGGGAGCTGCCGGCTCCCGCGTTCAGCTGCCTGCAGGCCTAGCTAAGCCGAGGCAGTGTCTGGCTCCCCAGCCACAATCTCTCGTTAGAAAGAAATTAAAAGCCACTCAATTTTGGCTAATATCCCTCTGTAGGCCTTTAACTCCACCTGTGACTAACCCATTCATAATAGCTCTGTTTTAGTGGCTTGGGTTGATGTATCCTCAATTAATTCGGGAGGAGAGCGGCAGGGCCATATCTCTTTGTCTCCCCCTCTCTTACTCCCTGTCCTGCAGTCTGTCTTCTCCCACTATTTCATCTCTGCTATCATTTCTCCAGTCCTTCACCCTCTTCTCCCTGCCCAGCTGCCTTTTTCCCCCCTCTCACTTTTTGGTGTTTTCTTCCCCAACTCCTGCCTGCCTGTCTTTCCCCTTTGTTCTCCTCATGTCCTTTAACCTTCCTTCTCTGGCTTTTTCTTTCTCTCTTTTTTTTTTTTTTCTTTTTTTTTTCCTCTTGACTGGTATCGCTTCCTTTACCCTTTCAAGCTTTCCCTTCCCTTCTAGTCCCTTTTCTCCCTCATTTGGACCCCTTCTGCTGATCCTCTCCCCCTGGCACCTCTCCTCTCCCCCAGCTCTCCCCTTGCTGCCTCTTCCTCCTTCCCCAGGTTTCAGATCCTCACGCGATTTCTCTCCCTCTTTGTTTCAGGCGCCCCCACCCCGCTCCCCACTCTCGATTATTATTAATGATAAAGGCTAAAACATCACATCAGTAATTTCTGAGTGAGTTTTGCAATGAAGCTGGGGCCTTATCAGCCCCTCCCGAGTGCCACAAATTTTACTTTTGCAATTTCACGCCTTTGGTTATTATCACGCTGCTTCGTCCCTGCTCTGCCTCGCGCTTTCCCTCCCCCCCTCCTCTGGAGAGAGTACTTAAACTTGTTTTCATTCCCTTATTCTTTATTTTTTTAATGTCCACTCTCTCTGGAGCCAGTAATGTTCTTCCTCTTTTTTCCTCTCCCATTTTCTGTTAATTCTGTGCCATCTGCCTTAGCATCTGTTAAAAATAAAATTTCCCTCACAATGAGAAGCCCTCCCAGCCTTGCCTCCATCCCCTCCCCCACAGCCTCAGCCCCCCTACTTTTCCTACCAGGGTTGTCAGAGGCTGCCGCTCTTCCTCTTGGGGTACCTCTGCATCCCTCTTCCCAGCTCCCCACCCGCCTTCCTGGGCTGGCTCAGCAGCATTTGCTGGGTGACGGGGTGGGAGTGGGAAGAGAAGGGATGAAGAAGAAGGTGCTGGGTGCAGATGATTGACTCTCACCCCACACGTGCTCACCCATGGCTCTCTTACGTGTGAGTGTTTCTGTGAGTCCAGGCAGGGTGGGAGTAGCACTGGTGTGGTGAATCAGCGCTGGGTTGAAGGGGGAGTTGTCTCCCTGGGATTGGGGAGTGGGGGCACCCTGGGAGCAGGAGAGGGTCTGGCTGCTGTGTAATGCACCAGCTGTCCACCATCCACACTCAGCTGGTGAAGGCTGTTTTGACCAGAGCTGTGGTCAGGTGTGGATCTGGCCACTGTAGAGCAGAGCTCCTACCGACCTGGTTGGCATGATCATGAGGAAAATTTCCTGGTCCAGAAAGGAGACTGTTGAGTTTTTTGGGAGTGATTTCCTTTTAGGGCCAAGCTTAGAGTAAAAAGTGGGCCAGGCCTCTGGGATTTCCCATTTCTATTGAGGTTTTGGCTGGGGATCTGATATGCATGTGAAGCCTCCCTTGGAACAGTGTCTTTGAAGGGGCTTTGGTTGGTACTTCCCCTGGGCAGGGTTTGGAGGATGAGGAGATGGAGGCTCTGGTCCCCACTGAAAGTTTCTTTTGTGATTTTGTGTCTGATGGCTTGGTTCCCACAGCAGGAGGTTGGATCCCTCATGGAGTCCGTGGGACTTGTGTGCCAGCCTTTGGGAGCTGCCTTGTGTTGGTGCTCTCTCGTCTCTGATCCAAGTCAGGCCAGAGTTTGAAAAGGGATCTGGCTCTCCCACCCCACTCACCCTGACCCTGTGGTACCTTAGAATGCGTCCCAGTTTCAGTATCAGGCTCTTCGTCTGGTCAGTCAGGGTCTTTGGAGGATGCCTGGAGCACAGTGTTTTGGGAGATTCTTAGCTCATGACACACAGCATCAGTATTTGCAAAACTGCTGACAGCAGAGCCCTGCTCACAAGCCCCTTCCTGAGGCTTTCGCTCCCCAGGGACCTTCAGCTTCTCCTTGAAGCTTTTAAAACAGCATGGCTTAGCATCCCTTCTGCTAACTCTACCGTGTGCTCATGATCTCCAAGACAGGGCCTCAAGACTTTCTTGTTTGTGTGTGCTGGGAAAAGCATGCTTACATACTGTTGCGCATGGCTTTACCTGACTCCGTGTGTTTGGGTTAAGGACTTGCACCCAGATGTTGAGGCTGTACATATGAGCCATCGTGTATATCTGTGTGTCCCACTGTAGAAGCCTTCAGCAGTGAACTGTTGCCTTTGCAGATCTGGATGTGTGTGTGTTTATCTCTGAACCCGTGAGTGGCCAGTTGGTTCATCTGTGTGTGTGAGCACGGGTTTTTGCTCCATGCACATCTGAGCATGTGCCTATGGCAGGTGCATCGGTGGGAGCGTACGTGAGCCTGGCTCCCTTGGCAGGTGTCTGTGGATGCCGGTGGATATGGGAAGCGAAGGTGCATGGCCACCTGCCTCCTTCCGCACACGCCTGCTCCGAGCCAGAGGGTGTGAGCAGGCAAAGTGTGTGCAGGGGGAGACCCCAGCGAGTTTACATGGAGCAAATCCCACCCTCCGTCTCCCTGCAGCGCCTCCATTAACAGCCACACTGAAGGGGCTCAGAAGCAGCATGATTCTGCTCCAGCACAATAACCTCTGTGGCTTTGATAACAACAAGCCCCCTTAAGCCCTCTTCCTCCCCCCAGCTCCTCTTTTCTCTCCCCTGCTCCCTTTGAGCCCTGCCGACAATAGGCAGGCCTGCTGCAGTGCTGCCCACAGCCCGGGCAGGCATACAAAGCCGCCGAGAGCTTACAGGAATTCTTTGGCAGGCTGCTGGTTGCTGCGGAGAAGAAGAAGGGCCCTTCATACTCGGAAGCTGTCTCATTGCCCCTGGCCCTATTCTCTTCCCGTGTTTGATAGACACTGAGCCACGGTAATCTCTCTCTGCCCCGAGGGGAACAACAGCTTTTGTGAAACAGATTTTTACAAACTGTTTTGACCCCACATCCCCGGCGCCCCCCCTTGCCTCCCCCCTTCCCTCCCCTCCAGTTCACTGGCTGTATCAGTGTCACATAATTAAATCAGCTTTCCTGTTTGCCTCTGCTTCCTGCTAATTGTTTGCTCACAGCTAGGATTAGCAAGTCAGGGTTATTTTTCACATATCCTCACACAGGTTTTTCTGCTGCAGGAGGCCACTTCATGGTTCTTGGCCTCCTTACCAGCCTGCTCCTCATGCACGGTGGACAAACGGCTCTGTGGGCCTTGGAGGTGCGTGGAGATCTCTGGGCTTCCCAAGGGACCACCTGGCAGTTCTGCAGGCTGGCGAGGGGAGAGAATCTGTGTCGATTTCCCGACACCCCTCCCCTGCCCTCCCTCCCCCCCCCCCCAGTCTCTTTGGCAAAACAAGCTGAAGATTTTCCATAAGGAGAAGCAGTTTGAGAGTGGGGGTGACCCGCTGGGCACCTGGTGAGCCTAACACCCATTCTGCAGATCAAGTTGCAGCTCAGGGGCCAGTCAGATGAGGAGCTCCTCAAATGGAGGCTCGTGATAATCCCTTTGGGAACTGCTGAGCCACACCATTTTAATGGCATTAGCATGAAGGGTAAGCCTAAAGCAAATACTTGGTGTCACTATTGCAAGTGCATCACAGTATAAGAAGTTATCTCCCATTAGCTAAGCCCACATAGCTGCTCAGGAGCCCCACTTGCAGCCTTCCTTGGCTAGGAGGCAAAATGGACTAGCAGGCACCCCCTTCATGGCGTCTCCTCACTCTGCAGTTCACAGAGGCTAAAAGTGGGTTGCAGAGCTCGGCTAACAGACTGCGAGTAGTTAAGGCATAGTTACATCATCTGTTATGAGCCTGGACTTTCATCTTCAAGCCTGATCAAAATGCTTGAATGAAACAACTTGTTTTGGAAGGAGGGAAATAATTATTTGATTCAGCTAATTAGTGCAGAAAGTATCTTTTGCAACAAGCACTTGGAAAAATTCACTGTTTTTTCAGGAGGAGGGAGCAGAATATGTACAACATTGTAGTCTTTGCTCTGTCCTGAAGAACTACTGCTGGTGTGGCCTTGGTCTTTCAGGAGACCATGCGATTTTAATGGTTTTTCTCTCTGTTGGAAGGCATTTGTACTGAATGTTGCAGAAAAGTTACATAAAGTTACATAAAGGTTATCCTTATATAAAGGATAACTGCAAAATTCTGTTTTTCACCCACTTTTTTTTCCCCAGGGTTAAAAACTTCTTTCCCAATGCTACCAATTAGTCTTCCACTCCCTGATGGCATGGGCTAAGCATCTAAAGTGGCTTTAAATACAAATTTAACTGCTGTTTTCTTTTTGCTCCATGCTAAATAGATGAAAACATTTTTAGCTGGACATTTGAGGGCTGTTGGCTAACTGATAGAGTAGTCTTGAAGATATAAAATTTGCTTCCCTCTAAGCCCAGAGGTTTAATTAATAACAACAACAACAACAAAAAAACCCACCGGTCTTGTGCCCTGAAAAATATCTCTCCAGGTGTTTCACACTGAAGGCTTTACCTGCAAAGAAAATATTTCTCTTTCATAGAGACCTTTTGACTTTTCATTGGAGCTGCTTTTTGACTCCAGACTACTTGGGTGAGTAATCCTGGGCCCTTGGTATTCCCCGGCCACCCTGAATAGAAACACCCAGCCTTTCCTGCTTTGCCACATTTTCTGTTGGGAGATTCCCTCCCTGCTCTCAATATTCTTGTGTCCCTGTCGGTTCAGTAGGGCTTTGGTAGTTTCCATGTGGGAAAATAGATTTAGTAGGAAGGGCTTGAAAAAGACGATGGGTAATACACCAAGCCCTGTGTGATTAAGACAGATTCCTTTTTTTTACCAACCTCCCAACACTGCACCAGACTGAAGGTGTACCACTTAAATACAGTTTGTGAAAGTACAGCTCAGACTTTGCCTGCTCCCTGTATGCAGCAAAGGGTGTGCATTACCCTTGGCTCCCTGGAAAGTGTGTTGGGACTCCAGTTCAAAACTGGCTTTCCAGTCTTCCTCTTGCCTGGCCAGAGGATCCTCTTCTCCAGCAGGACCTGAGAAGGTGGGCCTGTACGTGTCAGCCACCAAGGAACTCAGCCGCAGTGCTAGATCCTAAAGCCAACTGCTGTTCCCTGTTGACAAGCTGGCCAGGGTCTGGTGCATGGCAAAGCTCTGCTATTCCGTTCCTTGTTTAGATTCCCTCATCCAACTTTCCTGCTAGTACAGTGTTAGATGGAGCCCTGAGTAAATGAATCTGTTTTGGGTGGTTGCTAATTAATTGGCTAATTATTAGGCTGACTGATGGTTTAGTTGATGATTCAGTGGTTGCTGGTAGCTTCATCATATGGGTAAAAGCATCCTTCATGTGTTTCCCAGGGAAGGGAACGAATACCAGGCTGGGAACCAGGAGTTTCTTCTAGCTCTTCCTGTGCCCTGGTTGGGTTTTGTAGCCTGGGATAAAGCTCTTTGCCTCAGTTTCCCCAAGTGGTAAGTAAGTGTTCATAGCTCATTGGACTGTTATGGACATTAATTAGTTCCCACTTGTTAAGGGTTATTTGAAAATGTAAAATGCAATTATCTATTACCTAAGTAACGGGCTGGTTTTCTGGCTGGCAGGATGGCTAGCAAATTGGTGAGTTACTTAACTAGCTTGATTAATGACCTGGTGCCGTTTACAATAGGAGCAAAATGACAGTAGGATGGTTCTTTTCGGCAATACAGAGCTATGTGGTTTTTTTCCCCCTGAGATAATGAATGGTAGGAATGCCTTAATTCAGTATAATAAATTTAGATCAAAAATCAGTGCAAGGCTAAATTATAGTTTAGGGTTCCGTTTTGGAATCGGTTATCATTCAGATGGAAGTGCTTCCTCGCAACAAGTTTTGACCCAGGTGAGGTGAGCCTGAGTAAATGGCAGACGTGGCGAGTTGTTAACACGATGACGAGCTGCCGGGCCGGGGGCCGGGATGGCGACCCCCCGGCGGGGGGCCGGGGTGGGCGGGGTGCCGGGGTGGGGGGTGCCGGAGTGGGGGGGCCGGGATGGCGACCCCCCGGCGGGGCCCGGGCCGCTGCCCACGGCGGGCGCGGCGCTGCTGTCCGCGGTGCTGAAGGCGCCGCCGCCGGGCTCGGGCTGCGCGGGCCACCCCCGCCGCTGCCGGGCCGGTGGGCAACGGCGGAGCGGCGGAGCCGGGCCTCGGCCGCGGGGCGAGCTCCGCAGTGGCCAGCAGGGCCAGAAGGGGCGGCCGGTCCCGTTGCTGCGACGCGTGGGCGAGCGGAGTGGGGTGCCGGGAGGAGTGGAGAGCGGTGCCCTGTGCGCTTTCTGGGGGTCTGTAACATCACCGCGTGAAAGAGCCCGTGGTCTGGCAAGACCCACTGGCTGCAACCTTCTCTGAGATCCAAGCAAAATCAGGCTGGGATTCAGGAGATATTTGGGGTGAATCGGCCCTGAGCTGGAGTGTTCACCCATCGCTGCTTTTGTGGGAAAGGCAATTCCGGGACTTTCTCATCAGCTCCACAAGCCACTGCTGCTTCAATCAGTGCAAATCTCTTCTGTTACAAGGGAGACCAAAAGTGCCAGTTGTTGGTAGGATCTGCCCTTCCTGCCCTATCCCTTGGTAGGATCCAAAAGTCCTATTATTGACCCCTGTTTTCTGTTCCTTACCATTTTGTCAAATATTAACTGCACATCTCAGGTCTTGCAGGCTAGGTGTTTGCTCAGTTGAAGTTGTACATTTATTACCTAATTTATATCTTCTGGAAAAAAATAATTTAAAAACAATGTCATATTTGTTTTTCTGAGCAGAACTAGCATTCCATGCTCTGGGTCACAGTGCTGGAATTTGATGAGGATAGCTTTATTCAGGAGATCTTTAGCCTGTACCTCTGCTCCCAAGGAAAGATTACAGTATTCCAGGCAATTCTGTCAGATGTTTAAAACATCCTTAGAAGCCTCCAGTGAAGTCATCCTCCTTTCTCCAGGCAAATATATTGCAGCGCTAACTCCTCTAATATTCTTTCCAGTGACCAAAGTAAATCCTTTCTTGTTGCAATTTAAGCCTGTAACCTCTTTTTGTATCTGTCAGTGACATGGAAGAAAATTATTCCTTCCCTCTTTCACCTGTTAGTAAACTGCTGCCATGTCTCTCCTCAATCTTTTCTTTCAACAAAACAATTCCAGTTCTTTTGGTCTTCCATCTCATCTTCACAGATGTCTGATCATTTGTTCCCTGCTTCTGAGGGCTCAGAGTCCTCAGTAAGTTTGCGTATTTCTTAAATTGCCTCATATGGAAAGCGGCCCACCAGAGGAAGCCTTTCTGGGATAGATTATAGTGGGAAGAGTAATTCACATGTCTTGCAAAGGATGCTGCTGTTCATAATCCTGGTGTGGCAGCTGCTTTTTTTTTCCTGAAAAGCTTGACATAGTTGACTCATGGCTGTGATTCATCATCACTCCAAGATACTTTTCTGCAAATCTGCTGCTTCCTGAATTGTGTTTGCACAGCCAATTATTCTTGACAGTGTGGTGCCTGGTCTTTTTTCTTTTGATTTGGATTTGGGGCAGGGGGAAGTATGTAGTTTTCTAATGTGTTAGAAAAGGAAGCTAAGTCTTCTTTCATCTCTTCCACAGAATAGTCACAGTAGTATTAAAAGAGCATTTTCCACATTGCAGTCAGCATTAGTGTGGTGAAGATCTGGTAACTTCTGCCAGACATCTTTGTCTCTATTCCTTATAGATAAGTTTTTGGTTACAAACATTTTAAATAGTATTCGTGTCTTCTCTGCTGCTCAACCTGGATGTGCTCAGGAGTGAGTGGAGCAGAGTGAAAGAGATTTGTCCCTGTTGCCTCTGCCTCTTTACTTACTGAACCTGCAACGAGTCAGGGTCTGGTGAAGAAATGCTCATTGCATGGTTATTGAAAGGGGAGTTCCAAAGAGATGTTGGATGAAACACTTTGCCCCAGTAATAATTCACTGATTTTTAGGGTCGTGCTTCCCCCTGCTTTATCTTGAGGTGTGGCTCTGAGTCACAGATGTCATTGCTGAACATAATGGGAACGGTGGTGCTTGCACAGAGTGAGCTAAGTGCACTTGAAAACATAAAGGGTTTCCAAAGCAAATCAGATGCCTTTGGATCCTCATTCCTCTGTGACTCAGTCTCTTGTCTCTAGAATGGAAGTACAAGTCCTGTTTTTGGAAGTGGTTTCAAATCAGGAAAGCACTCAACCACTCTTGTGAAAAAAAATCCACAGGAGGAAGAAATGTACAGTTCTGTCTTCAGAAAAAGGTTTGCACAGTAAGCATAGTGCATAGAACCCAACAGTGAACAAAGAGAAAATGAAATAATGGCAGAGTCACTTATTTTAAGGGAAGACCTACAAGGGGAGTCCTAGAATCAGGAGCCATTTCCTTGGAAATATAGTCGAGATTGTGTAATTTAAACGGATAACATAATGCAATGTGTATTTAGGGGCTTTAACACTACAACGCAGTTTTAATTCTGGCATTTGCATCCTTTTGGCTCCTTGGCTTTGCACTTCAGGCAGGATCTGTTAATGCTGCAGGCAGTGATGTGTGTGCGCGCGCGTGTGTGCATAGTGGAGGAGACACAGCGTTTAGTTGCCAGAAAAACTAATTTGGACTCCACTGGAGCTGCGAAATGCTGCTCACCCTCTTGTATTATGGGAATGTCTAGGGAATGAGGGAAAGTCTCAGGAAGCCCTGTGTGGTTTACTATTTTTCAAATTTTGTCAGAAGAAAAGGTGAATTGAAATGTAATCTTTGAATAACATAAAAAAGGAGAAGGGTTTTAATGCTTTTGTCATCCCCCTCCCTTCCCCTTCTTTCAGTTCTGGAGCTGATTTAGAACTGGTTGGATACATTTACTTGGTGCAAATGACCCACTGCCAGCAAAAACCTTCTAATTTTCTCTTCTTCTCAGAAATCAGCTCCACTGTGGTGTCCCGCTGGTAGCTGTGATGATGCATCGCAAGTTTGGTGGAGTCTGTTTCTCACCCATGATAAGAAATGTCTTTTTTTAATACAGGCTGAGGGAATGTATTTTTCTCATGAGCCCTTTGTTAGCTAAGGGCTAATGAGTTTGGGCTGGTGGGATCTTCTGTAACATGTTGATGACTGCTGAAGGCGAGCAGTGTGATATGGCTGATTTCAGGGAGTCATGAGGTGAGACAGGAGCAAAGTGAAAGGTGGGAAGCCAGGAGGAAGGGCTTGGGGACAAACTGAGAAAAGATGAAGAAGAAAGGAGAGCAGAAGCACACTTGACACATGATTCAGGTCCCTAATGATAGTATTGGCTAATCTAAATGCTCAGCATTGGCGCACAAAGCTGTGATCAAGCTTCTTCTGATCTTTAGCAGGAATAGAAAATGTAGGACATGAGGATCTCTGGACTCTGGGAGCACCAGAACAGGAGGGGGGTGGCATGTATTGCTTTTTGTGTTTCACAGGTGCCCATGTGGTCTCCCATAATGCCAAGAACAAGTTAAGTCTTGCTAATCTGCTTGCTGGAGTGAACGCAAGGACATGTTTGATTGAGCTTGACAGGCGTGACCCTGGCTTTTCCACGAAAGGCAGCTATGTCTGAATGGCTGGGCCATACCAGGCCATGCCAGACCAACACAGCCAGGGGAGCCAGAAGTGTGCAGAAATGCTCTTACCGCTTCAGAGGGGAACTTGCATCAGCCATATCTTACCGATATCCTAGCTGTATTTTCAGCTGTGTAATCTCTGCTACTGTGTGCACTGGAAGTGACCACGCAGTCATCTACTTTCATCTTCCTCAGTTTCTTTCCTCAGTTACACTTGTCTAGGAACTAGCCTCCCATTCTTTATTCCTAGTCTTAGTTTTCTCTAGCTCTGTTCAGTTGGGTTTATCCTAACTAAAGGTCATGCCTGTGCAAGTAGGCATTTGAAAGTAGCCTTCATAATGGTCGGAAATATTTCAAGTGTATATTTTTCCTTTTTGATTGTGTTTATTTACTGCACAACACATCACAGGAAGTATTGATTGTGATGATCTACATGACTCTGGTGAACAGAGATGGTCAAAAATATTCAAAGAAAAGCAGAAATGACATTGCTGCCTTCATAGAAATATTCCCACTCTCCCAGCAACTCTGCTCATGAAATCTGGCTGTGTACCATCCCACACTGTTGGTTGTGCAGGACGAAGCTTTCTTATTGCTATGGGACGGTCATCTGTCCCCGCATTTGTATGTTGCAAGAGCACGTGGTCCCTTGCTCTCTTCCCCTGCATTGCCCTGAACCACAAAGAACCAGGATGGTGTCCCTAAAGCATGAACATGGAGAGATCTGTTCTTTGAAAAGCCCTTGAACGTTTCATCTTTACTCAGAGAATTCTTGGTGATCTATATCCAGTATCAAGGTTGTGATCAGCATTAAGTGTTTTAAAAGCCATGGAAACGTTTGTCCTGATCCTGCCAGATGTTTAGTCTTCTGTGCTGGTGGGTGACTGCACAGCCTGAGATTTGGTCCCGTGTTTGAATAAGGTGTTTAGTCCAGGAGAAGAAACATTGATGTTGTCTTCCAGGAAAAATGTTACCCCCATCTGGTAACGGGAACTGTTGGTGAAGATGGCCATACTGATTTGGTGCCTACACTGAAGAGATGAGGCTGGGCTGTGGTTTTTGTGCCTCAGAATGCCCAGATTTTTTCAGTTGGCAGTCACAGACACGTGCTGAGAACATGATTGCCAGGGTAAGCTGGAAAGAAAGCAAGCCTTTAAAAACCTGGTATGGAGACGACTTCTTTCTGTGCCTACAAATATGGCCACTTCCAGCTTTCCATTTGGATCCTAGAGCTGCTAAGTGGCGTTTGTCCACCAGAGGGCATGTGGGCCATTTTCTCCTCCTGAACACACAAAAAAAAGCAAAAGAGAAAGGTTTCCAAAGTAAATGCCCTTCCAAAACAGGACCCTGCCACTGGCTGCCTTGGCCGTTGCCATTGCAGCTGGGATGTGGAAGCAGTGCATGGGCAGCTGAGCTGGCGGCAGGAGTGGAGCTGATGCGACTCTGTGCCACTACTGCAGAGCCATCTCGATGTGATGCGTGGTTCTGCCTATGTGAAGGGTTAAATGTAAGTCTTTATGGTGCCATGACTTTATGGTTCCCTAGACTTGCATTTCAGTCCTCTGTATGTGCACACGTGTGTATATGCATGCATGAGATACACACACATGCACATGTACACACCCACATTTGCTCACACAAGTATCTGTATCCACACAGGCCCACTCTATAGCTTGCAAAGTAAATTAGACTTAAATGACTCTTTGGAAACAAAATAAATCAAATAGCATAATAGTACCATCTTTTTATCTCATTTGTTCCCATACAATTAGTAGTTTTACTGCCATGTTGTGACAGGTGACTGTGTTTGACCTTTGCCGCTTGGGTGGTTGGCTGGTGCTCAAACTAATGAAGACCCTTAATGGATTGGCTTTTGTGAGGCTGTGAGCGGTGGGGTTAAAGAGAAAATGGTGCCTTAGACAGAGTCCAGAGAAGATCCTTCAATTAAACCTGAAGTCTATTAGCAAAGAAATATTGAGGAGGTTGAGAGTTAGCAATGATTTAACCAGCAAGTCTTCCTTGTGAGTCGTTAAAATAAGAAAAAAAAAATATCTCCCTCGTTATTTATTGTTGAGTGTGTGGTTGGACTCCCATCCTCTTGGGTGAGAGGGTAGGAGCAGAGTCGTTGGCTTGGAGAGTCTGGGGCTGCTGGTCCAAGTTTGTTATCCCCTTGGCTCCCACACAGCCCACTTGCCTTGGACAAAGAGTGGGGAAAAATGAAGCAACGGCAGGAACAAATGAAAAGTGATGCTGAGGAAGATAAAACCAGATCTCTGGGATAAATAAGACTTTTTGGAACTTAATTGTTTTTCATGATGTAAATAAATTACAGTGAAAGAAAAGGAGAACCGGCAGCTTCTGGGCAGTGAGTCAGAGGGTAGTGCCGAGCTGCTGAGGGTGAGTAATAAACAGGAGTGGAGGGAGGCTGGTGCAGGACAGGCAGGGGCAGGCCAGAGCGGCACAAACAGACACGGCAAGGAGCGTTAGGTGCAGGGAGCCAAGGGATGGCCGAGCTGCGAGAGCACTGGAGGGGCTGGGCCTGATTATGGCAAAGGGCCATGGGGCCATCCTCCTGCTGTGTTAGATGCTTCAACAAAAATCATGCACGTGGCAGATACAACCTGCCTGCTGCTCCACGGGATCTCCTCCTGCTCCCAATGGCTAATGAGCTGGCTCCTGTCTCTTTCTGTTAGTTTCAGTGTCAGAACCTGAGCATTTTCCATTCCTCCCAGGCAGCCTTCCTTCCTTTTGTTTTCAAGAGTCGCTTAACTTTCAGCCTGAGCAGTATCTTGCTGCAGTGTCCACGATCTTGAGCAGAGCCAGGGCTGTCTGCCCCTCGCTGGTCCTTTGGGCGGTGCACTGTCCTGTGGTTGAGAGGTGGGAGATGGGAAGGATCTGATGAGGGAAACCATGAAGCTGACTGTGCTGGGTGGAGAGACCTACCTTCCCACTAGTCAGCCAACATCTCACTGTTGTTGGGGTGTCCTAGAGACTGCTGGCGTAGCTGAGGCTTTCATCGCCACACGCTTCCCCTGCCTGCGCACCCGATGTAATGCGTGTGTCAGCCAGGCAGGCAGTGGCTGAGGTGGGATTGGAGGGAATGGTGTCCTGGGTCCTGATGTGCCTCCTTCACGCTGGCCTGTGCAGGGGCTGGTTCTGCATCTCTGTGCCGACCTCTTTCTTCTCTGCCCTGGGCTACACCCCTGCAGATGGGCCACGTAGGTAGAAAGCAGTTTGTTTCCAGCAAGTGTGTTTGCTCTGTGCTTCTCCCTTTATCTCAGGGTGGTATTTTTTTGAACATGCACTTTTTGAACAGTGTTTTTTGCAGTTTTTTCTGCCCCTGCTGCTCTTCTCAGTGCAGAGGCCTTTCCTGGTGGATCCATGAGTGCCTGCACGTGAGGTCGAGCTGAGCAGTCATGCTTGGATTGGAACTGCACCCAGAATGAGACCAAACCAGACACTCCCCCTTACTGGGATGATAGAATACCTTTTGAAGGTAAAAAGCGGGGAAAAGTGAAAAGCAAAGAAAAAAGGCAAAATGCCTCAGTGGGCAGGGAATGGGACTCTCTTTGGAGCCTCTGGTTGTGCCTCAGAGATGTGAAGGGAACAAAGCTGGAGGGAGCCCAAACTGCTTGATGCTTACACAGGGGCAGTGGGGTTTGCCAGGTCTGCAGCCTTTTCTGGCTAGGGCAAAGGAGAGGTTTCACTCCGGTTCAGCTGAGCTGTCACACGGCTGTGGAACGCCTCGGCTGTAGCGCCCAGCTGTTCCTCTTCCTGGGTCGTCCCACCTCTGCACCCTCAGACAGGACTCTAGAACTGAACACCCTGCTCCAGAGCTCCTCTGGCGCCATGGTGGGCCCTCGGAGTGGGGCTCCAGGACTGCCAGAGGCTTCGCTCTCTCTTCCTCTCTGCATCTGTCTGATGTTTCACTCCTTCCCCACAGAGCAATTCCTTCCTTTCACTCGCACAGTCCCTCTTTCTGTCTTTTTCTTTTCTCTCACTCTTAGACACGTGCCTCCCCCCTCCTACCTCCCCCTACTTTGGGGATAATTTAACATGTTACACACTAACTTTCCAGTAATGGCACTCCAGCTTTTTGAAATTCTGCTTCCCTGTTTTATGGCTGGGCCTCTAATGGTTATCTCGCAGCCCTGCCTCTGGCAATCATGTAAGGAATAAATAGAAGCTGACACAGTAATTTACTTAAATCTTCTCCACACTTTTGCAGCATTTTCCTCCAGAGGATACCCCCGAAACAACAATTATTTGAAATGTCACGCGTTCCTGCCCCTAGGCTACCGACAAATGAACATTAAATCTATTAACAACAAAAAAAATTAAATGTTTACTTTTCTGCGAAGGTAAAGGAGAAGCTGGAGAGAGGGAGGGATGTCTCCAATAAATTTCTTCTCAATAATAAAGAGGTGTAGTT
The DNA here is from genome assembly GCF_023634085.1 of Falco cherrug. Lineage (NCBI taxonomy): Eukaryota > Metazoa > Chordata > Aves > Falconiformes > Falconidae > Falco > Falco cherrug. The sequence goes on from NC_073705.1 coordinate 4,070,969, forward strand.
AATGTTCTCTCTAAGCAGAGTCAGCTTGCAGCCCACATCCTATGAGGACAGAGATGTGATGCCACCGTACTGCCACACAGACATACCAGGGCAGCTCTGATCACCTCGTTTTTCCAGGCCAGGGAGCTCAGTTTTAGGTTGGTATTTTTGTGGATTAAGTAAGATGTGTGGTGGGCCAGCAGCTGTGAACAGGGTGGTCCCAGCTCTCAGCCCATCTGGCTGCTAGTGCGTGCTATGGGGGCTGGAGCGGTAGGAGAGGAAGCATTACCCTGTTGCCAAAGGGAGGTGAAGAGTATAACTCATCCCTTTTACAGAAAGGAAACCTGAGTGTTTTGGAGATCTGCCCCTGCCTCCTGTAGAAGAAAGTCTAAGCTGGAAGTGGGGCCCAGCTTCTCTTTTTTGTCCTGTGCTCCTGTCCCTTCACTCAACTTTGCTGAACATTGGTAAACATAGGTACTGGGGGTGGGACCACGCGAAGGTGGGCTCAGCCGTGCCTATGGGTCCTGGTGGAAGCTGGTGGGAATCTGGGGAGTCACTTGCATCCACTTGCTGTGGATGAAAGTTCACATAAGGATCTGGGCAAAACAGGTTTAGGGGCCAGGCCTAAAGCATGGGGAACCATTTTCTGTGCTGCAGAGGGGAAGTTCTCCATCCCTGGACGTGTTTGAAAATGCATAGATGCAGTGCTTTGGGACATGGGTTAGTGATGGACTTGGCAGTGCTGGGTTAACGATTGGTCTTGATGATCTTAAAGGTCTTTTCCAACCCAAATGATTCTATAAGTTTAGGTCCAGAGCAGGTTAGAGGCTCACCAAGATACAGCAGCAGAAATGGAAGGAAGTATCCTAGCTCTACCCTGATCATTTCATACTCTCTTACAAGGACTGTCCCACTACTTGAACTTTCAAGTTTATGGATACTTTGGAAAATGTTCCCTGTCCATTGATTCAGCATAAGACTGTCTCGGGAGCCGTTGTGTTTATACAGCCAGGAATCTAGCCCTATTTCTTTGAAATCCTCTGGCTGTCTGAGTTTGGCGAATGGTTGGATTCCAAAGGAACCAAAAGGACCACACGTCTTTTTGTGAATGAACTTGTGAAGGAAAATTTCTCATCTGATGTTGAATGCTGCAGACCCCATAGAAAAAATTGCTTCATTTTCCCTTCTTTTCAGCAAAAGAAGATTGGGTGTAACCTCAGACACCTTGGAGAGGGAGGCACCTCTGACATGGTATATGAACCAGTTGTTGATATGGAGTGTGAACAGAGACCTGTTACCCACCCTTTGAAGGAGGACACATGAATATCTGACCAGCCTCCTATTCCTTTGTGTGAAATGGCCAGGCACTTTAAACTTTGCTGTCACCACAGATCATTGTATCACCAGGCAAGTATGCTAGGATGTGTCTGTCTTTTTTTCCCAGCAGGCTGGGGCCACACTTCCTTGCCACTGGTTCTGACACTCAGAGCAGTGGCAGAGACATCTAGTAGATCTGCAGCATTCAAGTCCCAGAGGAGCTTGCTGTCCCAGTTGTAGTCCATTTCTTCACTGCTGTTCCGTGTAAGCGGTCCCAGTCCACCTACCAAGGTGGCTGATGATACATGGATGCTCAGTCAGGCATCTACAACACTAGAGTGCTCTTGAACTGTGATCGCTTTGTATCAGTGGGGGATAGTGCTCCTGGGATGGTGTCTGACTGGGAGAACACAAGGTGGCTCCTGGAGTCCTGCTGGCACAGGCCTGTGCCCTCACAGGGTAGTTTGTACAGCCAGGGCATTCAGAGCTGGGACAAGGCTTCCACGTCCCGTGGCTCCCCTTGTTGTTTTGTTGCTACCTGCTATGGTTCTTTAAGGAACATGAAGTTCATCTTTCAGGTGTGTGATATGTGTATGTGTCTGGAAGGAGTGAGTTCGTTCTCTACCAACAGCCCTGTTGACATCCAAGGGTGTTTCAGAAGAGGAAAGTAGCTCATCTGGTTTAGCTCTGGAGGAGCAGCTGCTTAGGGCTCTTCTCAGGCCTGGTGCAAATTCTTTGCCTGTTTTCTTGCCCCTGCCAGGGCTGTGCATGGAGAACATGTCCTTTCTCATCCAGAGAGAAGGGTTTGTGTGAGGTTTTTCTGGGGTTTCCCATTTACTTTCTGAAACAATCTATCCCTTTGATGGAAAGGGTTGTCTTCTTCCCCACTCCAGATTCAGCTAAGTGCCTGAGGTTCAATGATGCATGAAGAGCAAGGTAAATATTACACCCATGATCAGACAGCTCCACAACATAGATACTCCATATGGTAGACCACACAGCTAACAATGCACAAAGCACAGGGGTCTGACTTGGTCTTAGCGCAGGCCTCAAAGTTTACTGTATATTCTGGAGTATATACCACAGGTGAAGTCGTCTCAGTATTGCAATGAGTTGGTTTAGATGCGCTGCCAGCCAGGAGTCTAAGCACCGTAGCACGTTCCTGAGTTATCAACGCATAGAAACACAGTTATGTGGTGTAATATATTGGGATCAATTCTTAATATGTAGTATCAATACAAACCAGTGTCTGCCATTATAAATTGCAGGGCCTCGAATACCTCGTACCCTATTGCTTAGAAAAAAAAAGGCAGCAGGAAATTGGGAAGAGGATTCACCAAACTACTTTGCATTAAGTTTTATTAAGCTTCCTCCTCTAACGTCTCCGCTTTGATCTCTTCTCTGCCCAGATTCAGATCCTAGCTCCTGATTTCCACCAAGGTATGCAGGGAAGCTGGGTGCCTGCACATGATTTTTTTTCTTTTTTTTTTTTTTTTTCCTTAAGCTTTGTAGCTCGTTCTTGTGCTCTCAATTCCGGATAATGCTGGATCCCTTTTATCCAGCCCCTCCTCTCGCCCTTTCAAGTGAAAAGGCGACTCCTGTGCCCCCCCATCAAAGTTAAAGGGAGGCTTTAGAGAGGAAGGCTCAGCACGCTGGGGCTCTTGAGCTGTGTTTAATCTCTTTTCCCGTTCCTGTGTGCCTCTGTGGCTTCCCTGCCAGTTTCTTTGTTGTTGAGTTTCTCATTTCCTTTTATTTGTGTGTGCGGGAGGTTGCCAGGCTCACTGGAATGCAGCTGAAGTCATCTTGGGGGGACGTGGCTCAGCCCCTGTCCAGTTATACCGACCTGCCTCACCCACCCTGGGCAGGCTGGGGTGGGCTGGCTGGGTGCAGGGCAGGAGAGGCGCCCACCTCGCTGGCACAGGGGTGGCGTGTCCAGCACCTCGCAGGGTGCAGGGGAGGAGGGAGGTAGGAGGTAGGGGGAAAGGGAATGGAGAGCGCCTTGACCTCTGGGCCGCTGTCCTGCCTGGGGAAGGGGATCGGAGATGAGTGGAGCCTTTGGCAGGGGAGGGGGACCTGGTCCGTCTCGGCTTCTGCCTAGCCTCAGCTGACCTCAGTGCTGTGCCCCAGTTCCTGGCCATGGCCACCCTGCTCTGCTGAGTGACACTGGGCTGAAGGTGTGGCCTTTGGGTGTATGCTGGGATTTGTTCCCAGGAACAATATGGGCTGTATTAGGCTCCAGAGGGAGACAGCTTGAACAGGACTGGTCCATCGTGAATGTTGCTCCAGAGCTGGACATGGCTCTGGGGAATGTGTTGGTCTTAACGTGTCAATAGAGACTGAGTTTATGTTCGTGCTATTTGCTGTTCCTTCATCATGAAGGTTCTTCAGTGGAAGACACAGCATGCTTCTCAGCCAGCCTCCGGCTGGTGTCCATAACGGGAGGGTGACTGCTGGATCTGCCAATACCTCACCCCCTCTGTGACTTTTTTGTGGGTTGTGGTCCTCAACGCGCAGCGATGTGTATTGCCCCTCGACTGCAGGGTTTAGACTGAGCCAGACCTCTCATAGCTTGCTTGCATGTTGGGCCTTCCTCCTCCATCCCTTGCAGCATCCAGGCTTTGATTGGCAGCTTTTGATTGGCGATTGCATCGCCCTTCTTGTGCTGGCGCGGCAGCCCCCTCGGTGCAGGGCAGCAGGGCTTCCCACAGTCAGAATGTGGCCGGCATTCTGCCCGTTCCCTCCCGACTGGCTTCTTGCATGCAAGGCAAAGCTCCGCTGGCCTTTTCCTGTCACCTTCCAGAGCACCAGAGTTTCGGTTCCAAGGGACACCTCAGCAGCTTTGCTCTTTCACTCCAGTTCATTTAATACTTACATGTTTCTGGGACTGATTTGGGCTCAGGCGTAACATTGAACCCAAGTGCCCTAACAGAGCTGTTTCGTACAGATGTGCGTACTGCTTTTTCAGGTTTCCTGGTCCTTGCGTGATTTCACCTGAATTCCTGGTAGAGCTTGGCAAAGGCTTTGTCAGGGCTCCAAGTACACTGATGGACCTTACTCGTCCTGAGAGTCTCATGTGGGACCTCCACCCACACGCCCCACTCATAGGCCCAGGGGCTCAGTTTGAGCTTGTCGCTGGGCCTTCAGTCTCTGATGGTGTAATGCTGGAGGAGTGGCTGTCCGTGGATCAGCCGCTGTTGTACCTGCTGTGGATCTTGTTAGTCCAGACCCTGGTGCATGCGCTGACTTCCCAGCTTGACCTTGCTCCTGCCTTGTTGCTGTGGTATGTGACGTGCTGAAAGTAGGGGTTCCTCACTAGATGAGTGTTCCCAGTGGAAAGGACAGCAAGCTGTGTGATGGTTTTGCTTACGATGGGTGTGGAAGGTCTAGAACTGGGGATTTGCTGTGTAGCAGTCTGCAGCAGTTCTGGTTGGGGCTGTCCCATTGTGCAGAGCTGAAATCAGTTAAGTTTTGCTGTTATTTTCTGCTCATGGGCACTGAGAGCAACAGTGATGGCAAGGACCTTGTCCTGGCATGGTCTCCAGCAGCAAGCATGTTCCTTTTTGATTCTTTTGAAGGTCTGGTTAGGGAACGCAGAGCCTGCAGTCCTGCAGTGCTTCAGTGGTTCCATATTGTTCTCCTATGGTTTGCATTTTCCTGGTTTCCTTTGTACTGGGCAAGTTCTGTGGAAGAAAGGTGGTCTTTCCAGTTGGTGTTTATATGGAGACTCTCTAAGGATGTTTTTATCATTTCACAGTGATTCAGGAGACAAATCTGGAGAGGAATCTTGGTCCAGACTAATCCACATACTAGATCAGGTCCATTGAAATATTTCTTGGGTTTTGTGGTGTTTTTTTGGGGTTTTTTTGTTGGTTTTTGTTTGTTTGTTTGTTTTTTAATTGGCAAATTTTACCTTTTTCTTCTGTATTATAAGTCTTCCAAAAATCCACTGACATTTTGACTTGAGAAAAACATCTACTGGAAAAAGGGAAGAAGGGAGGGCTTGATGATTTGAGAGAATTGTGGAACTGAGTGGGAGAATTCCTTGAAGTTAGTTTCAAACCCCTGTAGATAGATGTACACCATAGGTAGGTCAAGGCAGGTAGGTAGGGACTCCCTGCTATATGTGGGTATTTATGCATAAAGGGATCCACGTACATATCTTTAAGTGTGTTTTCCCTGCCTTTTGATTTTTGGTTCTTACAAGAGCAATGGGGCCTGCTGATACTTTTGGCTGGTCCTGCTTTGTAAGGGCAGAATGTGTTGCCTGGTTTCTCAAAGTCTCAACAGACCTGTCTTCTGTGGCTGTGAGTGGTTACTGTTGTGCTGTACAGACCAGAGCTGTTAGGCTTGTGGACCCTATGGCTACCAGCCAACATGTCACTGGCCCGGTATCTGCCAAATCTCCCTGCTGCTTTGTTCAGGGAGCATTTGTGCTGCCATTGTCTCTGTTCCCTCTGGACAGGCCCATGGAGTTGTGCAACTCCACATTTATGTAGTATCTACCTGGACGTAATTGTTTTGGCTTTGCACCTAGAACAGTCTGTCAGTTTGCAACCCTGAAACTCCTGCAGGAGACCCAGAGATTGCATCACACATCAAGGGGATGACTGACTGGTAAAATCTATTGCAGTGAGCAGGGAAGAGTGTCACTTGCTGTTAATACCCATCTGTCCTTGCTGTGGTGCTGCTATTTCAACTCAGTGGTTTAAGTATTGTTGCAGAGAAGATTCCACACTTGAATTTTCCCCCTCCCAATTCTTCTGTGAAGTCAGGGTACTTCCTTGTTGTACATCTGGCAGTTCCTGAATTTTTTATGGAGGATTCCTCCAAAATTTCCAATACTTTTTAAAGTGAAAAATGTGTTTTCTTAACTAAGGTATTGTGAAGAAAGCTTCTGATAAAGGCAGTGTCTTGTGCTAGAAACACTTTTACTCAAGTATTTTTCAAGAAGTTTCAGCTTTTACTATATCCACTTGCTGTTTTTTCTTACCAACCTCAAATCTTTTCATTCTTGGTTTTCTTCACGAGGAAGAACTGCTGTAGGATGGCAGAGCAGAAGGAAAGCGCATCATCTAACCACTCTGATTCTCCCCTGCTGCTGCTTGGCATCCGCACATACTGTGTATTGCAAGAGAAAAGCCAGACCTGGAAGCAATCTGCTGAGGGTTTCAGATTCTCTCTGTTCCTCTTTTCCAGTCCATTAGGCCAGAAAGGGAATGGCAGTCAACAAGTTTTTCATCTGGAAGTGTAGTCCTGGGATTTCCCCAGATTTTTACCCCAGCTTGAGCTGAAGGCCAGTTTTCAACTATCAGTCATTCTTGGCTGAACCTCTATTCTGTCTTTTCAGAGCCGATTTCTCCCCCCTGCCCCCCTTTGCAGGACCTCCTTTGCACTCATTCAGGATGTGGTCGGATCAGGCCCCAGCACAGGTCAGGTACTTGCTTGTGCTAGTCTGGACACAGCATGGTCCTAATCTGTGACATAATTATTCTTTGAAAAGGGAGTTTCTGCAGGGGATTAGCCTAGGCCTAATTCTGATCTGTATTTTAGTGGTTTTAATAATACAATGCAAACCAACCAGAGAGGTAGCAAGCTGGAAGAAGGTTGCAAGTCTGTGGGAGGACAGGGTTGTAACTCAAAATAGCTTGATATACTGGAGAGATAAACTAGAATCAGGGAAGTTATATTCAGTGGATGCAAAGGCTCTATGTGGCTAAGGAACGGTGGAACTGGTGCCCTGCCGAGGTGGGAGGGCAGATCTTGAGCTGGGTGCAAGTCAGTAATATTGCACCCTCGCAGTAAGGAAATGTTTGGGTCTGGAATATGTCAGTGCCAGGGTCACTGCTGAGACACAAGAGGGGTCCCCTCCTGCTCTGGTGTACTGCTGCGGGGTCTTGTCCAGTGCTGAAGGCTGCCATAGAGCTGGAAACGGTGGCTGGTGAGGAAAGGCTAAGGAAGTGCTTTATGGGGAAGTAGAGGAGAAGGCTATGGGTGTTAAAGGCTAAGTTTCCTGGTGTGTGAGTGAGTGATACCATGAAGCAGGTAAACAGCCATTTCCTCTGCCCACCTGCTGTCAAGCAGAGAGAAACAGGGATCCCTAGAATGGAGGGAGACTGTGCAGTAAAAGCTCTTGCTAACTCATGGAATGTAGAAGCACTAGTAGAGATTACCATGCAGCTGCTGGGATCTTGGCTGGAGGTGTTTCAAAATATGTGACAGCCAAGGATGGTCTGGATGTATTTGTCTCTAGAGGGAGGTACCTGGGTCACTGCATTGCTTTCTCCCAGCCTGCGTTTATGCCTTTCTCTCCATCCTTCTCATCTGCCTGGAAGCTGACAAGACAGTGGGAGCTTCAAAGGAATTTGTACTTTGAAGTTTTTCCTTTTTCCTAGTGGAGAACCTCTAGAATCAGCAAAAACACATAGCACATGCTACGTATTCCCCCAGCAGAAAACAAAGCTATCTATCTATCTGATGTAGAATGCTTTGAAATTTCCTGGTTGGAAGACGATTGATTGTCAGACAACTATTACACAGCACAACAGAGATTCCAGCTCCTCTTTGGTGTTGGAAAAACTAAGGATTAAACTGGCACCTCCTTGGGGAGGGATCTTTTGAGACAGGTGTCCCCTGCACAGAGGCAGGGCAGTGAGCACATGGTGCTTTCACCAGCCACCAGCTCCTGTGTTCCAGCCCGTGCCACTGGCAGCTCGGAGCTCTGCCCCTCTTTCTGCAACCCTGGCATGCGTGTGGCTCGTTAGCAGCAGCCCGGCAATCGGGAGAGCCTGCTATGGCAGCAGCTGCTTTTCCAGAGCTGTCCCATGCGCAGTGCAGCATGGAGGCTGTTTGCCAAGGTGGGGCGCTCCCTGCAACTGACTGCGACGGAGCCTGTGGGAGGGGGGCTTGGTCTTCACCCAATGCAACCAGCTGGAGTAAACTTTGCTTCCTTGCAAAGTGCTTCCACCTTGCACTCCGGCCTGCCCAGCTATTGCCCTGCTCCCTGGTGTATGTGCAGCCGAGTACCAGGGAGCAGATGGAGGACGAGCCATCTGGCTTCTACCAAGCTCATTCCCAGGCTGGAGCTGGGGGAACTGCTGGAACAAAGGATGGCATCGCTTGGGAGTGCCTGGACTAGGGAGTTTGTTAGTGCTGTAGGAGTCTTAAGCTTGCTTCTGCCCAGCTCATTGGCTTCTCAGCATCAGGTTTCCCAAGCTGCAGCACTTGCGTGTGTTCCCTGATAGCTGAGCTGTGGGCTCCAGCCACGCTCCCTGTCCAGGGGACTTCTGCTGGACTCATGCAAACCACAACCTGTTTTTCCCCTCCTCGGCCCACACTGCTGCCCTTGTGGTAGGACCATGTGGGTCATGTTCCTCATGGACAGGTCATCCTGGCTTCCCCTGACATGGCCGACACAGCCAGACCCTGTGGTGCTGGCTGAGATTTTCTTGGCTCAGGTTCTGCTTCGTTCCATGCTAGCTCCACACAGCCGGGCTGCGTGGGGCTAGTCACCAGGGAACAGGGGCTGGCAGAGATGAATAGAGGATGCGAACAGTTCCCTTGGTGCCCTTTTCCCTCAGTCTTGTTTCCCTCTCAGCAGGGGGAAGCAGTCTCTGCGCGGTCCTCTGCCGATTGCATCGGGGAAAGTAATTAAAAAGAATTAAAAAGGAAGCAGAAAGGGGGTGGGGAGGAGCCCAAACCTGAACAGCCCCAAACAGTTACAAACTCAAACAAAAGAATAGCAGGGTCTTCCTGCTCAAAGCCCTGGGCCACCCTCGCCGGGCAGCAAAAGACAACAGTGCTCTTGTGGCTTACCGAAGGGGAAGGGGAGGAAGGGAGGAAAGCCTTGGCCGTATTTCTGCTGGGGTGGTGACGTGAATTGTGGGCTGGTTGGGGAAGCAGTCACCAGATTGTTCAGATGGGCAAAAAACCCCCAACAAACCGGAATTTAATTACACAAGGCTGACTCTTCCATCTGCTGAAATAGGCAATGGCTCTGCATTCTGCCTTTTGGAGATGGAACAGTGTGCGAGGTACCAATCCCAGGCAGGCAGCGTCTCTCTCCCGTCCACTTTGCTCTGGGCAAGTATCAGCCTCTGTTGGCAACTGCTCTAGCTGGGGAGCAGAAGGTGCAGCTCCTGGTTCCTCCTCTTCTGTCTCCAGGGAGGGCCTGAGCTCTAAGGGTACGGGTGTGTGTCTGGTCTGGGAAGATCTGGTTTATAATCCAAACCCATAAAGGTTTTCCCCAAATAGTTGCCTAAATTTTTGAGTTTGTCTTGAGATGTGGAAGTCTGGGCTCTTTCAGCCACTCATTTGGTCTGAATCATGACTGGATGTGACCAGTCATCTTTAAAAGGCTTGATTGATCTTTGAGGTCTGATTGAGTGCTTGCAACTTGGAATCTGTGAAACGATATGGGGGGTTGTTCTAGGACCCTCACCATCTTCACTTCCTTCAGCTTCTGCTTCAGTGCCAGCATGTACCTGCCTGAACACACCTTTCTAGGGCTCTGGGGCAAAGGCAGAAACTTTGAGACACCAGTGAGGTAATTTTTGTTGTAGTCAGTGCAGCCTGCAGGCTGGTAACGGAGGTGGTGATGGAGAGCATGGCAGAGCATGGACTCTGAAGATTAGTTGTGGAGTCTCATTCTGAAGTCCTACAGGCCACACACTTGCCTGGGTCTGACACAGTCCCTGCTTCAGGTTTGAGAAGGAACCTGAACCTCTCAGAAAGAGCAGTGCTTCCCCTGGGTTTATTTCCACATGTTGGAACTCAGCTTCAAATGATTTGGGTTTTCTCACCCAAGTACTGGCCCCAGGGAATTTCCTGGACCATTTTCCTATTAGCCCTCCTTGCTAGAGTTCCACTGAGGTAGTTTGCAGCTGCCAAGGCTTAGGCTACAACCCTTACAGTAGTCCTTAAATCTAGCGTGGTGGCTCCCCGTGAACATTGTGGATATGCACATTTACGTCTCACCTGGCATACCGCAAGCTGACACAGAACCCAAAGGGGTTCTGCTACCACCAGGGAGGTTCGGATTATATACTGAAATTGGTTTAGCTGCTGTGCAAAGAGTGCTTTTCATTGGTGGTGCATCTAATAGCTTGCCTTAGTTTATTTACGTGTATATTCTGGCATCTACTGTGTATTAATATGGGTCTCTGCATTTATATGCCTAACTGCACTCTTCTAGGTATAATGGTGTCCATGTCATTAAAACTTGCAGGTTTATCTTTATGCAGATTACCAGTATTGGGGTAAAACATTACCAGTTGGATGCACTCGCAGCTGATTTCTAGTTCAGTGGCTGATCCTGTGGAAACGTGTGGTCCCCAGACATAGGTCAGGTAAGTGTATTCAGCGGTGTGTTTCTGGGGTATGTTGTGAGGTGCAGCATTGTTAGGTTGTGCGTTGGATGCATCCCTCCCCAGGGGTGTTTCTGTGGGGTGTTTTGAAGCATTCTCTCTGAGCGTCACCATGGGGACAAGCAAGGGGAGAGAACGCAATTTGTATTTCTTACTGTTGTGTGATTGTACTCTCACAGCGCCTCGGAGTGAAGGTGCGTGATGAACTATGTACCTCTGTCCTGTATGTTTCTGTATGACAACAATATGCACGCACACATGCACTCACACACAGAGGCACACACCCTCCAGGCTCCAGTGCGTGTAGGAGAGTGTGTGTGTGTGTGTGAATGCTATTTAAATAAAAAAGAAAGGAAGTGAATCAGGGTCGTTTCCATTTTAATTGTAAAACAGATAAGCACTAAACACTTTGAAAAAGTAAATGACTTGAGAATAATTACTATCTATTACTCTGCATCCCAGGGGGGCAGTTGGAGGAGCCCAGATGGCTACAAAAATGGGATTTAGCAGAAAATTGAAGACATTATTCACCGTAACACATTATCAATTACCTTCATATCAATTACAATAACCTTACATTAGAAGAAGGGCCAGGAGACTATCTTCAGCCCCCAGCCTGAATAGTAATTGCACTACCCCTATGGATGTTGTGTGTGTTAGAGGGTGGGGGGCACCACAGGGTTGTGCAGGGGTTCTGGCAGCTCCCACTGCTTGTGGGGGGGAGGAGGATAATGGCTCAGGGTAGCTTTCCCTTCCCTCCCCACAGTCACCTCATGGAAGGTTTTTCTCTGTCCTGTTTGTGTGGTCTAATAGCTCGAAGGGCAGCTGATATGGCTCCTTCCAAGAAATTCTGCTTGGCTTGTCATTTGGGAAGCTCACGGTCTCAGTGCAGAGACTGCTGTTTCGCACCAGTGTCCTCTACTTCCCTCTTCCCACTCTCAGCCATTTCAGCCAAGCTGCTCAGGTTATTGGTGGGGGTTGGTATGCAGTCTGAGGTCCTTTTCTGTAGGACCTGTGTTCCTTGGTGTAGTGATCTGGCTCCCTCCCACCCTGTGCAGGAGGTGGGAGCTGCTCCCTCTGCCAGACCCAGATGGGGCACCAGCTCGTGTTCCCTGTAAACACTCGCAGAGAGGTCATGCGAGGCCTCGAATGGGATATGGGGATGAACCAACCAAATAAAATTAAAAAAAAAAATCTTTCCTCCTTTTTCTCTGGGGGTGGCGGAAGGTGTCCTAGGGAGGAGCAGTACCAAGGCTGTTCCAGCAGGCTGGTAGCATGAAGGTATCTCTAAGGACATCTTGTTGCCTGTGGCTGTCTCTTGTTGCCAGCTGGGATGGCCCTTGGAGCTGGTGGTAGGTCAGTGCTCCTGACTGTAGCTGGCTGATGCTTCTGGCTTGCCATGATGCCATTCTGAAATTCCTCCTCCTGGATCTGAGCTCAGTCCAACTCAGCCAAGTATTTACACGTGCAACACCCAGACCTAGCTGTCGTGGCACCGTTCTGTGCTGCAATCCAGACAGGTTTCACTGCCACTGTGTCCTGGTCTGTGCACAAACATGTGTGCATAAGACAAGCATTCGGACACATCAGGGCACTTATGAGTTAAACTCATGTGGTGACACTCCCTCCAGCCTCCCCCCTTTCCCAAATATGCAGTGGAGTGTCCAGTGGGTTAGTGCAGAGAGGACTAATTGCTATTAAAAGGCTTTAATCTGGGAGATTAGTGCTGGCTCCAGGCGGTGTTTGCACACGAAGGAGACGTTTCCGATGAGATGAACTAGAATTTGTCCCTGCTGTTTTGTTGATAGAAAATCATCTTCCCCTTGGTTTTTTCTCTTTATCTCTGTCTCTCTTGCTATCTTGTTCTCTCTGATCATTTGCTTTTGCCTCTTCCTTGAAGTTGAGCTGAGAGCTTTATTGTTTTTTAGAGTAGCAGTCCTCTTTGACCTTTGGGGTCGATCATCTTTGAGCATGTATGTATGCGTAGATGTGACCAGCGTTCCCTGCTTCAAGGAATCCTTTAGGAAATAAATCCTGATCAGGAGAAGTAACGATAAGTATTTTTTCCCCTTGCTTGCTGTTGAGTCTCTCGTGGGTCTGTGAGGGGCCTGCAAAACCCTTCCTGCAACATGGGTCAGGCCAGTCCCCTTCTGGGCAAAGGACTGATCCCAGGAGCATCAGGGGGTGGTGTTGCAGACTGACCATCTTAAAGCTCCCTGCAGAAGTAATTAGTGGGAGGTAATTAAATGATTACATATGGGAAGGTATGGAGCATTACTGGACCTCCAGCATGACCCAGGAAATGTCACTATTGACTTTGATGAACATTGGATCAAGCTCAATGGAAATTAATTTGATAACATGCCAGATGTGTCCAGAGAGCCTGTCCATGAAGGAGACGCATTTGACCTGGGAGCACAGAAATCTTTGTGCTACACTTGCTGGAGGATCCAAAAGCGGAGATGCTTGTTCTGAATTCAGTGTTGTCAGGAAATCCAGGACTGTATCTCAGGTCTGACTCTCTAGACAGGCATTCTCTGCTGCTCCTAATGTATGGCTAGAATTTTCGCAGCATCCTCAGGAAGTTAAGTGCCAATTCCCTTTGAAAAGCACAAAGGAATAAATGGAGAGTGTTTATGTGTAATTTGAGTGGAAGGAGCTGAAGACGTTGTATCGTAAAGAGAAGGATGTGTGAAAACTGGAGGAGAAAAGGAGGATTTGAGTGGAACCACAAAGTTGCATGGTCCTTCTGGCTTTGAGGGTGGCCAGACAAAAAGCTGTGAAAGAGAAATGGTGAGAGGGAGTGAGTGTCCTCAAATTGATGAGGCCAAGATTCGAGGGGACACTTGGGCAGGGGGGAGAAAGTTGGTTCGGAATCTGGGTCTTCCATTCAAAGTGGTCAAGGCTTTCCAAGGAGGAAGCACTTCCTTTGCAAAGTGTCCTGCATCAATTGTCTGGGCATTGTCTGAAGACTGTGGGCTTTGCTCTTTTGCAGGATGCTGCTGGAAACTTCCCTGAGACTGCACTGTGATTATTTTCACTATAAGTAGGTATTTTTAGGAGACATAAATCAGGCACTGGGAGCAGAGAGGGGGAAAATTAAGTCACCTCTGTATCTCTGGGGGCAGTGTGGCAGTGGTGGAGCCTGTTGCTTGGCAAGGTGGTGTGGTGGTGTGTTGTTGGTGGGTTTTGTGTTGGGTTTTTTTTTGTTTGGTTTTGTTGTTGTTGTTGTTGTGTTTTTTTAAGGCATCTGAATCAGATATGAAGTGTCACAATTGGGTTTTCTTAGGAAAGATTTGTAGTAGGCTGGAGTTTTGTATAAAGGTATTTATTTCTCTCCCCGCCAACCCCTGCCTGAAAATACAAACTATTACTGTTAGCCAGCAGGAGGGAAGACCTACTGCTCATGTAAATTGCTCTAGTTCCATCGTTTGCCCTTGTTCCCTCAAGTTTGCAGATGACGCTGGTGTAACTGACATAAGGATCTGGCCTCTAGCATGTGTTTGTCCCATCTGCTGTCCAGCATGTTAATTTTCATGGAAGACACAAACTTGCACGGACTGTGATTTTAAGGAGGGGCCCTTTTTCTTTTCAGGAGCCAACTGCGAAGCCTCAGGGGCCAGATTCTGAAAGGCAGTCAATGCCAAGATCAGGAGGAGCTGAGAACTTGGGTTCTGGCAAGTTCTGGCTTGTGGTCCAGTACTGACAAGACCATAGGGAAGGAAGCATGTGTCGGCCATTTGTGTAAAAGCAGCAATGGTGTTAAAGATATTTTCAGTAGCAACATCCTTTGGGGAAAGGGCCAGGCTTGTGAAAAAGAACTCAGTCGAAATAAGCCTTGAAAAATCCTTAAGGGGTTAGAAATAGTGAGACAGGGAGCAACTTATTTGGTTGCAGTTGTCAACCAAAATAAAAATAAAGATTTCTTAAAAAAAAAGAAAAAGCAACAGGTAGGAGAGAGGGGCCCTGTTTCTTTGGCTGATTCTTTTTATCTGTCTTATTTCAATAGGAGCAGAAGTGTGTCAGATAATGGTTCAAGTGACTATTTTTCCCATTATTTGATGCTGCAGATATTTACAGATATTAACAGCCAAGCTTCTTAACATGCCCAGTGATCTTGAAAGTCTTGTGTTTTGGGATGCAAGACTGGAAATACCTGAGATTTTCTAAATACTCAGACATGATCCTAAAAAAAAAAAAAAAAAGAAAAAAAAGGTGCCAAACCAAAAACCATGAAGGTATTTGGAAAGTGTCCTGCAACTGGGGATTTAGATTCCATCTCAACTATCCTTTGCTTTTCTTAATGTTTGTTAGGATACATTTCTTGATTGTTACTTGTCTTATGCAAGTGGCTTATTGTGTGTTGGGTGGTGGTGTTAGTAACTCTTCCATTTTTATTGACTGTTTCACAAAAACTACTACGTTTCTGAAACTCCCGGCTCTTAGAATCAGGTGAGCATATGACAATGTCAACTGTCCTTTCAGTTTGTTATCTTTTCAATGTTTCTATCTCCAAGTGGGCATTCAATCAGAATAAATAGCCTGAGAACTTATTAGAAGTTTAAAATTCAGAAGGAACTCGGGATCTGTGATAAAGTATTTTAATGCCTTTTGGTGAACCTTCTGGTTTTAGCAGATATGGCACACCATTTTTGAATGGCTTATGTTGGAAATGTCACAGCTAGGCTTCTGGTGACTTCCAAATACTCATGGAAACCAATGTTCTATTGCATTCACCTGACTGCATGGTTGGAGCCCCAGGGGTCTGTGTCTAGGGCACTGCATGCTGGCCACTCAGTGTTTGGAGAAGTGTTAAGCTCTCCATGTGCTGAACCTCTTCAGCCACGGTGGTAAAACCTCCACTTCAGAGGGGTTTGAGCCATGTCCCACATCCAGGAGTGCAGGTCCAGTCACAGACATGACTTGCACATAAGTACCCTCAAAACCAAGTGAGAGCATGCTTTTGGGGAGCGGACTGCACTGGTACTTAGAGAAGGCAGGAGGGACAGTGAATGGTGCAGGACCAGGCTGGGGACAAGAGACTTAGGAGGGGCATGTGGGAGACCTGTAAAGGACCATTGCAGGTGGCAGATTCCAAAAGAAGAAAGACTGATGCAGGCACTGGAATTGGAAAGCTCCATGGACACGACGCAGCAGGGAGCTTACTCAGCCACTAACTAATCCCTTTTCTCTGAGCTGGAGCTAACCGAGGATGGAGCTTGCCTCTTCTAGCCTGCCAGTGGCTTTAGGAATTTTAAGGAAACCTAAATTAAACCTGGCCCCTGATGGGTGTTCTGCCTTCCCAAATCCAATTAGCCAATCATGAGTTTTCACTTAACTGCAGTGACTTCAATTGGATCAGAATAACAACAGGAAGGATAGAAAATTACGGGAATTTACTTAGCATGCAGGGTGGAGCCTTGCAGCTGGGATCATCATTATCTCTAGTGCAGGCTGTAGAGCTCATCAGAGGTGTAAAAACGAACTGCCCACAGTATTATGTATTGAGTTTTTACAACTTCTTTTAAGCTACAGATGTCCCTGTGGAAAGCTGTGATAGGTGTGGTGGCCCAGCCTGATGTTCCCCTGCGTGCGTGCCCTAGCCAGCAAAACCTGATGTCGTGCAGCACCTCTGCACTTGGTGGCGTGAACAGGCTTTTGGCCAAGTGAAAAGCCTGGAATGGCCTCATGTCTTTAAAGCTGAGCACAAGCTTTTAGAGCTCTGCAGAACTGAGGCCTTTGGGCAGCGGTTTTCCTTTGGACTTTCAAGCGTGCACAGGCTTTAGTGAGACAGAAGCTCCAAACGTGCATTCCTGTCTCGTTACAGGGCGTGGGGTGGCACCATCAGGTGAGCTTTAAAAGCCAGATCCCAGGGTATCAGGACAGCAGTGACAATGCCTTAGCACCAGCATGAGACTCGTCACTGACAGAGATGAACTGTGATGTGGGAAAGAGGGGGTGTGGCTGGCGCATCCTGTATTTTTTGCGCATTATTTGGAATGAGATTTTGGGCATCAGAACATACATAAAAAGATTCCAGGTTAGCGATTTCTTTTTTCTTCTGTATTATTTTACTGGTCGGGGTTGGCACTGAGCAGCATATGATGAGTGCAACACCAAACAAAACACAGAAAAAACAGGAGGAGAAAAGCAACTCTTTTCCCAGTTTCTGTACAATTTAAGGGACCTCCCTTCTACCGAGGCAAGTTTCATCATGCAGGCCACGCTCTGTGCATGCTGATGCCACCTCATATCCCAGGGATGCCTTGCACCCTCGGTGAACGTTGATCTGGATTTACATGACATAACGGGGATCAGATTTTTGCCCGCTGGGAGCTGTCAATGAATGCAAAGTGTGACGTAGTGCTTATCTAGCACGCACATGAGGGACCCTGCTGCAAATCAGGGACGGCTTCAGTAAATCCAGTGGAGCTGAACAACCGTAAATGAGCAGAATGAGGCCCACGCATTATCCCAGGCTAGCATGCTATCTTTAGCAGGCCCTAATGAATTCAGCTGCAGCATGTAGTCATTAATCCCAGTGGAAAGAGCAGCTCACCATTACGCGACCTGGGATTTCAAGAGTTTGCTATTGACGCACCAGGCTGCTGTCCTGATGTGGAGCCCTCGGTGGCTGCAGGCCTGGGGGAGCGCGTGTTGCCCTGCACCCTTGGCAGGGCCAGACCCTCGGTAGGGCGGTTCCAGCACCTTCCGGCCAGGTAGGCAGAAGGGCTGGTGAGAAGGGAGGAGAGGCCAGGGTAATAGATGGCACACAGGGCCCTGAAGTTGTTTATGATGCAAATATGTTTAAAAGCACCGCATTGCCTCCTCTGGGAAAAGGAGCTTAAAATTGAAGTCTAATGATAACAAATGATTGTTAATGAGTTGTCTAAACATAATAGATGGAAAGAATTAAAAGCCTAGAATAAACAGGGTTTCATTAAAGCACAATAAAGAAACAACACAAATTTCATATCTTAGAATAAATGGGCCCTTGTGGCCTGGCTGGGAGCGGAGGGCGCTGGGGGGTGTGGGGGCCAGCAGCCGAGCCCCCTGCCCCCTGCCGTCCCTTGGCACAGGGCGCCGCTGGCAGAGCGCGGGGTGGCAGGAAGTCATGGTGGCACTGGCACCGGCCAGGCGCCCGGCAGCGCCCTTGCTCCTGTCCCCTGAGGCCCTGCTGGGTGCCCGCAGTGCTCTGTGGTGGAGAGGGACTTGTGCTCCCAGGTGCTTGCGGCCAGGGGCCGGCCCTGCTGCAGCAGCGAGCCCCGGCTGCGGGGTCCACAGGCCCCCCCAGGGACCTTGGGCTGTTCCTGAATGAGTCTGCAAAAGTTGCTGAGAAAGGCGAGTTCCAACCAGCTGTACAGGGATCTACAGATTGTTTTCTAAGCCCCTTGGAGTATGATTTTTTTTTTAAGAGACCACAGATAAAATTAAAGCTGAAAAGTCACTCCCCACAAAAGTGTGCTACTGAGAATGTGAAACTCTACAGAGATTTCACAAATGGTTCATCAGAGTGTTAGATGCCAAGAGCATGCACCATATTTCATCTCAGTGTGTGTCAGATGGCATATTGTGGATAGATTTTAGACCAAGATTTTATTAAGGACATGTGAGGAGATGATCGATAATTCCTTGGTGGGTTTGTTTCCTAGACTGTCTGCCTTTGACATGGTGACATTATTTTTGTTATTTGTGTGTGGTGGGAAACTTTGAAATTTGAAAGTTGTTTTGAGGCTTTAGAACAGGCTGCTACTTCAGGTTTCATTTTAAATCATCATCTAGACAGGAGCAATATTCTGCAAGCTCTGTTTAGACTCTGAGAGTCTGATTTAGCTTTTAGAATTTTTCATTGAAGGGAAATGTGGGGCAACAGACAAAAACTGAAAAGATGTGGCAAAAAGCGTGTCAGGATTTCCTCAGAAAATATAGGTGTTTGTTTTTTTTTAAAATGTATTTCTTTTAAAAGACTCTTTTTTTAATCTAGAAATAAAAAAAATATTAAATCTCAGGACTCTTTCCCCCCGATCCCTATTTTCGGTTTGTTGGCTTGAAGATCTTGTTTGTGTTTCTGGAAGGATTGCGTGTTCAGCAGAGTGTGTGTGAGAGCAGGAGTTTTTGCTGCGGTGACGTGCCTGTGTTGCAGAGTGTGTCCATGTCCAAGTGTAATGTACTTGTCTGTCTTGATGCGCTTTGTGATGGGTGGATTGCAGATCTGACAGGCTCTTTCTGTGTCTTGGTAAAGCTGTGTGGGGCTTGGCAAGACCCTGGTCCTGACCAGGACCCCAGAGCACCCTGATGTTCAACTGGGGCTGGCTCCTGCCCCCTTTATTCATGCTGATTTGTGCTTTACCCAGCGACTGGTTTGCCTGAAGCTGCTGGGGATACTGGTGAACCATGCAACACAAATGCAGGACAAACAAGGCTTGAAAAAATCCAGGCAAGAATTAGAGCTGTGGAGTGTTAGAGCTTGGCAGTGTTTCCTAGTGGGAGAACGGCTTTCTCATGACACAAGATGTCTCTCTCTTTCCTGATTAAAAATCTGAATGGTTTTTTTTGAAAGATGCTATTTGGAAGTTTCTGTTGAAGCTGAAAAATTATCAAGTTTTCAGTATGCATTCAGGATAATTTTTTTCTTTTTGAAAATTACCTAGAAAAACCATCCTTCCTCATCTCTCCAAATCAAGGAAAACCAAAGTTACAACTGAAATGGTATTTTCCATAGGAATGAGAACATTGCTTAACATTTTTATTAATAAGAATTAGTACTAGTATTATCATTGTTACCCTTTTGTTAGCAATATTAATACAGGTATCTGCTTGTGCGCTTAGGCTTATCGTAGCGTGGTCTGCCTTCCTGAGGGCATTTGGCCCTACAATTGGGTGTGCGAGAATTTGGGGTCCTGCCATACCTGTGACATTGTCAGTGCTAAACACAGCTGTGCATAGGCACTGGAAGAGATGGGGTGAACCTCAAGACATATTTGTGTTGAACTCTGTGTGTGACCATGTGGGGAAAAGGCACATCCATATGGATATGTTGTTTGTCCTTCACAGAGGGGAGGTCTGGAGGGCGGTGGTCCTGCTCCTTGGCAGCTGCAGAAGTTTTTTGCACAGCAAGAGAAGAGGGAAACCTTCAAAACTCTTCTTGTACAGCTGAATGACATCAAAATGCAGTCTGGGGGTTCATATCTAAGCCCCTTGGAACCACAATGTTCTCAAGAAAAACTTGATCCAAATGGATCTGGTTGCCCAAATAGTTCAGTTTTGGTAAAACTTGGTCCAATTAAATGAAGTTATATTGAAATGTTCTGGCTGGCTCTAGCGAGGCATATCACAAATGGCAGCTTGAGACCTGATCTGGGGAGTCTGATGCCCAGCATCATGGACAAGCAAAATCCGCTCTACAATTTCATAAACAGGAATGTATGAATCCACCTGGATGTCCATGTTTATTGAGCCTTCGTCCACAGGAGTGTGCCTTGCTGACTGAGCAGTGTGTCACGCCTCGAGGCTCAGCCCTTGTGTGCGTTGATCAGGCCAGGCAGATTTGTCTGGGTGTACCTGTGGTGTGTTGTGCTTAAAGCAGCATGGGTGTACGGATGCAAGCGGTGTCGTTGGTTTAATGGGTGGCATGTGGGTCTGGGAGGACCTTAGAATCACAGAGTGGTTGAAGTGGGAAGGGACCTCTGGAGGCTACCTTGTCCAGCCCTCTGCTCAAGCAGGGCTACCCAGAGCTGGTTGCCCAGGACCACGTCTGGGTGTCCCTGCTGGTCTCCCTGGCTGTAGTTGCAACCACAAGGAAAGTTGTAAGGCTCGGCTAGGCAGTGCTGGCCCTGTCAGTAAATCATTGCGCAATTCAGGAGTTTTTTTGCCCCTGGATTGGACTCTGTAGAGAATCAGACAGACTGTGCTGAGCTGGTCCCATCTGCACCCAACTTGGACAGCAGCTTTATCTTGCCTTGTAAAACTGCAGAGCTGTGTGACAAAAGAGTTAATCTCTGCCTTTGTTTCTCTTCTTCTCTCTCTTCTCTTGCAGCGGGACTGAAAGGCAAGATGAGAGCAGATCCATCAGTGTCAGCTGCTTTCAGCACATCAGCACTTTTGGGGGGTTTATTGGGGACTAGCCCATCAGCAGCGCTTCCAAACTGCAGACACGCTGCAGCCAGGCTGCCTGGGGAAGCAATGGCGGGACCCCAGTGCCACTGGCCAGGGGCTGGGTGATAAATGACTGCGTGAGGCATCTCCGTGGCTAGCGAAGTCCAGAGGGTAGGCCAGAGCCAAGCTCCTGGGGAGGCAGTAATGAAACCATATTAATTTCTGGGCGTGCGTCCATGTGTGTCTGTGTGTCTGTACTGTCTGAAATAATACACTTGACATAAACACACATGCTTCACTTCCAGCACACAGAGTAACATGGAAGAGGGGTGAAAGACAGAATATAATCTGATTGACAGGTTAATGAAGCAGTTCATAATAGCAATGCATATTATAACCTTAGAAACAGCTTGTAAATACCCAGTTGCTTTACATGTATAAACATACTCCCGTGCCTAGGTCTGTGTATATATGTTTGCCTATATATGAAACGTGTGTGCCTGTGTATACGCACACCTAAAAAGCACAGGAATGTGAAATCAATGCTCTGCAGTGAAACCGAAGAATAAACAGGAGCTGGAAAAAATTAAGCTTCATTAGCCTAGCAGCTGTATATATCCCTTGCCTTTTATTTTGTTCCTAGGGCTGGAAGTCTTCCGAAGCAGTGGAGGGGCTTAGGAGTACATGTCATTGACTGGCACTCCTAACTAAGCCCTCTTGGTAGTTGGATTTTGGTGTTTTTTTGGCGTTTGCTTTTTTTTTTTTTTTTAATCCAAGGGTCTTGAGCAGAACAGCCTCAGCCCATCCATGCAAGGCTGGGAAGTCACAGTAGTGTGAGGAGAGTGGGGTTTGAATTCTTATCTAATCCAGGGTTTTAACAATTCCTCATCACATTATTATGTCACTCTTTGAAAAGCTAGAGGTATCTTTTACTAGGCAGATATTTGGATGTCTTTCTTTGCTTCTGCATTGTATATATCCATGGGAATTTCCCAATGTACTCTGGACTGGGGCAATGACTTACACAACAATCCTTTCTCTCTTTTGTGGGACCTATTAGCAAATATAAATAGCGACATACTGAGCTCTTGTAGATGGACAACAACCCCAGGAGCTGAAAAAGCAAGTTCAGCATGACTAAGGACCTTTAGCTTTTCATTTCATGACTCTGCTTTTCCTTGTAAACCTCAATTTTACAGTAAGGTTATTCCCCTGAGTTCTTTTTCTAGCTTCTCTTGGAGAAAAAAAGATTAAGAGATTTTTCATACACACAAAGGAGTGTTAAATTTGCCAGTTCCCAGTAAAAGCCAAGCGGTATTTCTAAGCCTCATGACTGTGGACGAAAAAATTCAAAGATCCAAGTGTACTGGGAAGGATTAGAACCAGAAGGTTGATAGAACCCAACCTACATGATGGAAAGTTGACTTTATCACAGTGAGGTTTGGCTCAGACTTGAACTCTTGTGAAAACACGGATCAAGTTCCCCTCTAAGAGTATACAGCTATGTTCCTGGCCTCAAGTCTTCTGGAAAGAGTTGTGCCAGGTATTTTCTTCCCTGATGTGAGTTCCAAGATGGAAGCGCTTGAGAGGTGGGATGTGTGCAGAGACTGCTGATGTGACATGTGTGGCACCACACAAGGAGCAGACGCACATGAGTATCTTGGGGCAGTGTGCAGGTGACCATACCTGCGAGTCTCTAGCCGCATATGCTTGTGCTTTTGCTACAGCAGCAGGGGATGCATGTGTTAGAAGGCAACTAGCACTGTCTTGGCCTAGCTCTTGACCAGCGTTCTTGAGCTTGTGATCTGAGGAGCTTACAAGCAAAACAGTTAAGCCAAGTACTTCTGTATTAATCTTACAGCTGTGGAACAGAGGTGCCTTGTCACTGATCACATGCAAAGCTGAAGGCAGAGCTGGGAGTGGGACTCGGATGTCCAGCATGGTAAGCTTTTTCTTTTCCTTTCTGTCTACTTTCTGTCTAGACTGCTCACTTACGCTAAAGCAACACCGGCTGAACATTTGCATAGAAGTAAATAGCCGTATATCTTAGTCTTTAGGAGCATAGTAGCTCTGCAGCTGGGAATCCCCTGTGTTTGGGTGCAATTTGAATCACTAAGAGTACTGCACTGCCTGGCATCTCTGTCCTTCTCTAAGCTCCCTCGTCCTCTGCTCCTGAGATTCGGGTCTGTAGTTGCTCTCCACAAGCATTGTAACCCCTTTCTGTAAGGTGGAGGAGAGCAAGTTGACTTAAGCCAGGATGGGAGGAGATTGGGGTGATATAAGTTTGATTTGTAGCCTGGAGAATTAGTGTCCTTGCATCAGGGACTTGCCCTTAATTCTCCACCAGGGAGGACTCAGTTTTGAGCAGACTGGTGCTGCCTGTGCAAGCCTCTCCCCTGCCCCAGAGACCAGAGTCAGGGGCGGGTCTTGGGGGACAATTAATTTCATGTGGGGGCGGTAGGTTGAGGGACAGGAGCTGGCAAGGTCTCCCTGTTTTTGGTGGTAAGGAGGAGAGGGCTACGCACAGCAGTTCAGCTGTCTTCTACAACCCAGGCCAGCCAGCCAGATCCGGGAGGCCTTCCCGATCAGCGCAGCGAGCTCAGCTTTGCTGCCATCAGCACTGCTGAGAGCAGAAGCTGGGCATGGGTGAATCCAAATATCCGGATCGCATGGATATTGGCTGGAAACGTTCCACTATATCCGGGTGGCTGCCTTTGCGTGATATTCATGCTTGTCAGAAAATTAATTATTCCATTCACCAGGCTCTCTATGCTGGGAGGATTACCTCTCAATACCTAGAGCTCCTCCTGGGGGTGGTGTGTGTGTGTGAGCACATCTGCATGCCTGCTTACTGAGAGGGGGTGTATGTGTGGACAGAGATCTGTACAGACAGCAAAAGACTGTACAAGATGATAGGCACAGAGCAGGAGTTGCACGAGTGATGCAGAAACAAGGGAAATGCCTTACCCTGTGTGTCTGTGAGAGAAGGGGCCCCTGGAAATACTGAGTGGCTTTGCATGCCAGAGAGAAGAATGCGTTCCTCCGGGTAAGGTGAGCTATGTGCAGGGAGCAGAGGGTACAGGGCCTGGGTAGGTGGCAACATGTTCCCTGTCTTTGCCTTTTATGTGTGTGAGGGGCATGCACATGGCCTAGGCAGTGTTCCCATGCCTTTTAGATCTGCCTCCAGAAAGGCTGATGTGTGCTTGATGCAAGCCTAAGTCTGCCCGTGGTTTCCTCTGTGCTTGGGCTGAGAACGCAGAGAAAAAGTTACTGTGTATGCACTGAGTATTGAAAAGCTGCATGTGTGGTGGAAGATCTGGTGTCAGCTGGCATTGCAATACTACCTGTGATTGTGCGTGCATTTGATTTTGACTGTGGCCCTCCTAAACGCAGCTCCAGTTCTTCTTGAGTTCCCGCTTTTACAGCTGATCAACCCCATGTACATCAGTGGGTAACTTACACCAGCAGGTAAGCAGAATCAAGTCTTGTGATATTTAAAAATAAAGCCGTTGCAACTCAGTCCAAAAGCTTTCCTGGGATCCTCCAAGTCACAGGAGGCCTTATTCCATATGAGGCATTGTGGTCTGTATATGTGCTGGGGTTAGGGTTTTCCAACTGCAGCAGCAAGGAGCTGTCTTTCCTGGAAAGCAAAAGTATTTAATTGTGGCTTGACTCTGGGAGTGCCCTGATCGGCTCTGCTAGGCAGCACAGCGCTGTGTTGCAGGCTCGGTGTGTTCTTGGAAATTTGTATTATTAATTGAAAGCTTATTAATGGCAAACACAGGATGACATTTTACATGGTTTAGTTATGTTCTGTGAGTCATTGGTACAACGCAGCCTCAGCCACAAGGCAAGGAAGCTCCTGCCGTAACTGATAACAGAGAAGCAATAACAGCTTAGTTCCCACGAACTGGTCCTGGGGCGACAAGGACAGCCCTTGCAAATGTCTGATCATCTCCTCTTTGGTGGCCGCTCGTCCTGGGGTTAAGGGAAGTCTCAGAGGAAGGCAGACTTAAGTCACTGACGTAATAAGCATTCTGGTTTATTACCAGTGGGCTCGAGAACTTTGGCTTCTCTGATGTCTGGCATTGTCCTTAAAAATAAAAAGGCCTTGAAGTGAGGGAACTACTGCCACCACCCTGGAAGTCAGTAGCCCTGTGTCTAGGGCAGGAGATGTGCTGTTGCTCTAGACAACGAAACTTTGGGTGCTGAACTGTGACTGTGTTCTCTAGAGTAATGCTTGAGTTCTGTCCTCCCATGTTTGAGACACGGGTCAGTCTGGGTCTGGTTTGTATGATAGCGGGGAAAGCATGTGTTTGGAAGGGATTTGCCTGTTATTTCTAATATCCTGCAAAAAATGTCCTTTTCCTCTGCCAGCCTCATAAGTGGGTAGTGCCATATATCTACAAATAAAAATGAGGTTCCTATTGAAACAAGAACAGAACAAGTGTCTTAGATTCTTAATATATTTTTAAACAACGTAGCATTGTCCAGTCATTGTGTGGGCACGGGTGCTGTGTTGCCTAATCCATGCAGGGTGCGCCTTCTTTAAGCAGACCATTTTCTGAAGGCCATTGACCAGTTGTGTTTGCCTTTCTTAGCTATAGGCATGGGCAAAGCAGGCATACTGCTAGGAGAGGCACTCTTGGAAGCCACGGCCATGGATCAGCAGCCTCTTTTGTCTGGGAAGAAACACAGGTTGTACAAACCCCCCAGGTATCTCCATCGATCCTCCTTGCCCCCTCTTCCCCACTGCAATTTGTGCATCCCATCCTGTCTGCCAGAGCTCCCTGGGTCTTTCCCAGGCACGGTGAGGGTACTGGACCTCACTGTTGTCACAGGTGGCGTTTGCTTGTGTTGCTGAGGTTCCTCAGGGAGGCCCTAACTCCAGCTCTGCTTTGGCCCTCAGAAAGGGAGGCAAGAGTTTGGAGACTTTTCCTGCCAAAGCTTGGTCTTAGGTTGGGAAATCCACCCTCTGGGATGGAAGAAGCAAGGGAGTTAATGGGGGAAGCCCTCCACCCTCTGGGGCTGTAGAAATAGCAATACACCCCACCTCTTCACAAGGGAAAGCTCATTTGTGGGTGCCAGCTGGACTGTTCCTTGTCTGGGACAGCCAAGAGGGGCTTATGGAGCTAAGCATCTGCACAGGCTGATGAGAACTTTCCTTGAGGACTTCCACAAATCTTTCAGATCTATAGATCTATGGGACACGTGGTGTGTCACCCGTGTTCAGTGCTGCAGTCCCACTCTGCCACTGTCCGCTTCATCAATGGCTGGAGCTGGCTACAAATGGAGTCCTCTCTGCAGCTGCTGGGAGCTGTGCAGGGGAGTACAGACAGCAGAGCTCCTCTGCACTCCCTTGTCCAGCAGCAGAATTATTTCCACAAAGGCATTGCAGGCACTGTGAGGAGATTGTAGGCCAAGTGCTTAAATTCTTCCACCCTGGTTTAGCAAGAGCCCCACAGCTGTGGATTGTCTGATGCCAGCAAATAAACCAGATGGACGACATGGATGGAGACAGGCCAAGCTGGGATGGAAAGCACAGTGTGCCCTCCTGTCTTAATGGGCTTCTGGAAGATGAAGTAGCACAAGCTGGAAAGAGCCTTCAGCTGCAAAGCTCCCTGTGTTGAGGTAATGAGAAACGGGCCCTACTGTTTTTTGTGGGTCTTCAGCTGCGGCTGGTGGGACCTCCTCTAATGCTGCAGGAAGACAGGTGGTGCCCTGGGCGCCTGCAGGAGGGTGGGACATTTCCAGGCTCCACTGGAGAGAGGAATCCAGCTCTGCAACTACAGAGAGCAGTGGGCTTGGGAAGAAAAATCCAGCAGTCATAGTGAGAGGTGTCATAGATCGTATGCATGCTAGAGGATATAACTGCAGTTGCCAGTTCTGGTTAGCAGGTTGCAGGGAGATGAAGCCCACCCAGTCTGCAAAGGACAGTCATGGGTCAGTGCTGCTGGGCAACATATGCTGCTTCTGCAAGGGGCCAGACCTGGTTGTTCCTCCAGCACTTCATGACTATGATTTGTTACCTGGGTGATGGCAAGGCTTAAAACTCAGATCAGTGCTAGGTGCTGTATATTCAGGTCTAATGAGATTCATGTCCAAAAAGGGCTTCCTCCCATGATTAACAGGACATCATTTTATGGATGGGCTGTCACAAAGGGCTGTGAGAAAACCACAAGTGCTGCCGTTCACCGGCTGCCCAGGGTCCCCCAGAATCGGCCTTCCTTCAAAACCCGAGGTAAGGCAACCTGCCCTTGTCTCTGCACCTCCCCAATGACTATTTAGGCACCCAGGTTTGGTGCTCTCAAATAACAAGCGATCTAATGACTCATGGATCTTGTGACTACAGAAAATGCCCCAGGACTCTATGAATAGAAGACTGCTGCAGTGTCACATGGTGTCCTTATCAGTGCTGGGAACTTAGCTTGGTGCTGTCCCAGTCTTATGCCTTGGCCACATGGCTGGCTTTCTTCCCCACAGACTAGCTGGGATGTTTAAAAAGGTAGGGGCAGTGTGTCCAACACTAGAGTACGCCTGCAACATGCTTTGGGGTACTTTGAGTTGGGCTGTTCCAGCTTTACTAGGAGATGAGTCTCTCACCACCATGAAACACAAGTTGCTGGAGCCTGCCTCAAAATAAAGGCTTGAACCTCAGTTCAGTGCCTCTTCGAGCCAGGCCAAGCTGCTTGCAAGTCTGTTTTGGAAGGGATTACTGAACACTCCCCTCAGCGTGGTGGAAAATCACCCCTGCTGGTAACAGGTACTGTCCAGACACATTACATTGTGTTTATGGGGTTCAGTTTGGAGGGGTGGATCCAGGATGTGCTTGCCAGGCTGTTTATGGCTGTGGGGGAGCATGCCCTTCCTAGGTGTGATCCTCACCTCTGCCATTTGTCCTTCTTTCTCTCTTCTGCCATCCCCAAAGCAGCCTGGATTGGTTATAGCCCACATGTTACAGTGGCCAACCTGCAAAGAGAGAGCCAGAAAAAGTTAATGTGGAGTTCTGGTCTACTCCCAGGATGCATTTGGGCTGCAGCCCATAATGATATGTATAATTGCGAAGGCCTGCCAAAAAAAGCAGGCTGGATTTAATTGAGTCAACACACTGCTATTAATAATAAAATGGCAGAGACTTTGCTATTAATCACTTGTGCTGGCTTTATCACAGGCAGTCTCGGCTATCTGGCTACCAAACAAGACCTTTAAAAAAAAAAATGGTGCGGTGGAAAACTTACTAGTGGGAATACACCTGCTAACAAAATAAACCTTGTAAACAAAATGTTCCTTGCAGAAGAATGTACTTTCTGAAGGGGCAGCCTATTTGGGAGGCAAATGGGGTTATGTCAAATGCCTGTGTCCTGCAGCAAAGTCCTCCTTTTATAGGAATAGATCACTGGAGGATGCACTTGGCAAATGGTGCATCTTTGGAAAAGGTTATACTTGATAAAGTACTTGGTATAGGGTGGGAATTCAGGGAGAAATGAAACCTCCAAAGAGAAATGTAATTGCTGCACAAATACAGCCCAGCCCAGAGAGGAATGCATCTGTTACTAGCAAATGGAAAACACTGTATCCGCTGTGGTACTGAACAAAAAAGGAAATGCAAAATAAATACCACGCGTGACACCTGGATTGCAGACCTCCTTGTGGAGGGCTAGATAAGCTGTGGTGTGTTGGCAGGGATGGGTGGAAGTGGAGCTCCATACCCCAAAGTGCGTACTGCCAGCACAGCATGCAGCATGGCCGAAGGAGTGGGGCCGAAGCGGCCTCTTTCCCATGGCACCTGACTCGGCCATGCCATGGGATGGATGAAGGGCTTGAATGGGGCTCCAGCCCTTCCACGTATGCACTGTATTGTCTTACATGAGCTGCTTATGTTCCCAGTGGCCCTCTGGATGGGCTGCACTGGGGTGCCTTGGATGGGTACTGGCTCATCCCAGCAGTGCAGCAAGAACATGCTGCAGTTTTGAAAGCCTGCTCCCCCCTCCCCGCCCCCATCTGAGGTTGTTATTGTAGCAAACGTGGTGATGGCAGTCTTCACTTTTTGCTTCTAAATAGAGCTGCTTGCCATGGCTGTGTCTGGGAAGGGACCATGCAGCAAAAAGGTCTGAAACCTAGGAGGAAGGGAGTAAGCTGGAAAACAGTGCTTCAGAGCAGGGTCCACAATGTGCCTGTAGGCAGAGCCAAAGAATATAGAGCAGGTGGAAAAACAAACAGATGCATTAAGTGGTTTTTAGTGCAAGAGGTTCTGAGGCTTAAAAAAATGACTCTTCTAGCAGTTGGAAGGAGAGAATCCCCTGCCTTCCACATCTGAAAGTGCCAAAGGAATGGATCTTTTCTTCTCTTGCAAGATTCCCTGCACAAAGGAATATGTTTTCAGTGCACCAATGCAAGAATCTGTGTGCATCCTGCACCAAATAGTCAAACAAAAATACTGATTTAACAGGCTACAAGGCCTCTTTCTCTCTGCTATGAATTAACGAGGTCTGTAAATGAATGCAAACACTATCCCTCAGAAGGAAAGAGAAAAAAGAAAAGAGAGAAAGCAACAACAAAAAAATCCCAGAAAAAAACCAATCCACTTCCTGCTGTTTTCCTTTCCTCCCCATAAAGTGAGTGTCTTATCCTCAGAGAAATTCACTTCATTGTTAGAAATAGCCAAAATTGGCTTGCAACTAGTAAAGATGCCAAGAATTTGCACCTTGCTCTGTGACCTAAAGCAAAAATGACATGAACATTGACAAATTTGACAAGGAAATTTGTGCAAAAAACAACTTCTATTTGGCTAGCCAAGCAGCAAATATGTCGGATGATATGCTTTATTAAGCAATCCATTTTTCAGCAATAGCTGCACCATCTGCAAAGGTTAGTGTGCATCAGGCTTTCCACAGAATTTCATCTGCGTCTGCAGCTAGGTGCAACACACGACCACATTTTTCATGTACATACAATTTTGGATGCAAATAGAATACTTGATGAAAGAGGTGACCTTCCGGACTGACTTCCCCCATGCAGTAAAGTCACAGGCACAGAAGCAGCTGAGAGAAACATATCTCTGCCTGGAGGGAGGGGGGGAGTGGGAGAGAGGAAGGAGGGGGAAAGGGAGAAATAAAAAGAGGAGGAAACTTCAGCAAAAAGTGTTTCCCAAGGAAATGGTTTGGCACATCACATAGCAGGGACTCTGCACTCCTATCAGTCAAAGGGGAACAGGAACTGCTGTGTTGGGTAGCTGTAGTTTTCTTCTGGGTGCTACCCATCCTTCCATCTTCTAGTTTTTCTTTTGTTATCTTGTGTGGTTCCTGCTACTACGCTTTCTAAACACCCTTGTCTTTCATTGCTCCCTCTACCATGGTTTGCATTCCAGACTTGTCATCTCTTAGGACGGGCCACTTGCCCTCTTGGTGCTACGGCCCCTGCCTAGGGCTGCTGGATCTTCTTCTGAAAATCCTTGGCCGTACAGGATGTATTTTCTAAACTCAAGGAGGGAAAGTGTTGCTTCCAAATATTAGTTGGGCATATCTATTTTCTGCCCTTTTTGTTCTTTTTTTTTCTCTCCTTTTTTTTTAAAGGCACGATGGCCATGCCTCTGTATTTTCCTCTGTTGTTTTCTAGTGGATAGATATGGTCCTTCCGTGTCCTGCCTGCCCTACATTAGGTGGAATCAACTCTTCTCTAGTCCCCAGCCTTCTTCCCCAAGTGTATGCTGTACACATGGCTCCCTACGCCTCATTGATGTTGCTGGTTATAAATTCATATTCTCAATCCCTACTCGGCTTAGCTGAAGTTGGATGCCATCCCAGTGCCTTGCAACTGTCCCTGGTCCAGTGGAAAGTTTAATCTGCCAGTTCACGGCGTGTTGTCCTATGGGGAGAGTTCAGTTCAGTGCAGCTCCGCACCGCACAGAGAGAAGCTCATTAGCAGGACGTGGTAGTGTCTGATGACACTGTGGTCCAAGAAGGCCTCATTAGGCACAAAATGTTTTCTGTGGCTCTTTGAGATTTCCTAGTAACTTGAGGAATTCAGACGTTGTTGCTGTGGGGGCACAGATGAAGTGGGGAGCAGCGACGCGCTCTCCAAGGGCCGTCTCCCATCTGCGTCTTTCGGAGGAGCAGACATCAGACAGAGCCTGCGACCCCTGTTACATGGCCTTGGATCCTTGCTACAGAGATGCAGATGGGACCGGCTGGGCCTGGCAGGCAGAGTCTTCCCTGGTTGGCTGCTAAGTGGTGTTAAGTGATGAATGTTAAACTTAACAAGGGGACTTACAGATTTACGTAAGGATTTTACTGCCTGCCAGGTATAAATGATGGAACAGCTTTGATCTTTAGGGGGATCAGTACTGGAAGTGATTTAAACTAAAGTTAATAAAACTGCTTAAAACTGTACTCTGTAGTCCCACAGGCTGAAGGAGCCCTGGTGGTCACTTGACTGCTCTAAGTAAAAATTGTTCACATTTATGAGGGAGATCAAATCCCACTGGTGTTAATTGTGTTTCCAGCTGAATAATAAATGGTACCTTCCAAGAGTTCTGCAAGTCCTTCCCTACATGCACTGCAGATCCCACAACCTGCTGGAGCCACCAAACTGTTCTCCACAGATGCAAAAAGTGGTAGGCTCTTGGTATCTCCACGGGCTTTTCTCATCCTCCCTCCCCTTCTCTAAATCAGTTCTGATCCCTTCACCATTTTGTAGTGTGTCACGAGCTAGTGTTGGTGCTTTTTATTTTGCCATCAGGCGGGAATCTTGGTGTGTTTTATTTTTGGAATTTGCTGCCAGCAGTGGGAGGTAAGTGCCATAAACATTGACATTTCATTGGCTTCATGGCAGGCTTTGCCACCAGTGGGCTTTAGGAAGGGGACTTTGTGTTACAGTTTTTATGAATGTTCC
This sequence comes from Falco cherrug, assembly GCF_023634085.1. NCBI lineage: Eukaryota > Metazoa > Chordata > Aves > Falconiformes > Falconidae > Falco > Falco cherrug. The sequence continues at coordinate 4,102,612 of NC_073705.1, forward strand.
TGTAATGTAGCATCGTAAGGAAGTTCCCTACAAAGGTGAAAATACTAATTTTTAGTGGAGGGTCAATTTTCTGTCTCCCAGGAATCTCGGCCACCCCCTACAATGCAGTCATGGGTATTTCCATTGGGCATTTCCACAATGTTCCAAGGCGAAGCAGTGTGAGCTGCAGCGGGCAGGGTGCTTGGATGCTGATGCAAACAGCACTTGTGTCACCTGCACTGATGCAGGTGAAGAAGTGGCCCTTTTGTAACTATGAGAGAAGGTGGTGGGATGTACTGGTGTCCCTCTATCACCAGCTCACTTAGGTTTACAACTGAGATCAAATTCCATCAGTTAATTGTGCTTGCAGCTGTGAAGCAGACGGGCCTGTGTGCCGGGGGTCATACAGGAGCGTGACTGGAGTCACCAGGCTCTCCCTCCACAGGTGCATACACAAGTGGAAGCCAGCCTGCTATGGCTATAGGGTTTCTAATTCTCCTGCCATTTCCTAGAAACTCTTTAACAACTACCAGAATGCCTTCTGTCTGCTTGGTAACAAAGCAAGTAGCCTTTCATGGGCCTCTCTAGAAATCAGCGATTGGCAGCCACTGAAATTGAGTTAGCAGTAACTCACCATTGGTAGAAAAAAATACGGTTTTGGTTTTTATTTCAGCCCAGTGCACCGTTAGTGATGAAACTCTGCAGCACAGTGATTTGATGAGGCTGTGGTCTTGGAAAGATGCAAGAAGAGATGGGCTATTTCAAGCGGATCATGAGGAAATCCTGAATTATAAAGGTACAGTCAAGTCTGGGATGGGATTTGCCAGTGATTGGGAGGAAGCTGCATGAAAATCTCATTAATTGTACCTTGTTATATAATTGCCTCTTGCAGAGTTTGGGTTTTTTTCTGAATTACAGACACTATTGGAGACAGGTTATGGGCTTAGACAGACCGCTGGCTGGACAGCCTGGTAGTTCCTGCATTCTTCCTTCCCCGGACCCTCTAATAGCCCTGCTGCCTGGCCTCATCCTGCTGTTGTGTCTTGCTGTGAGGATGGTCTGTCTCTGAGATTGTCATGGGAATTCTCCAGACGGCTTCTAGTGGTATTTTCAGAGCCCCCTGATATGCACCTCACGCTGCCGTAAGCATTTTCAAAATCCCTTGGGGGTAGAGAGTCACCTCTCACTTTACCTGGGATAAATTGACAATGACACAATGAAATCAGTCATGATGCAATAGCTCCACTTTTATTACCATGAGGGGATTTTGGGTCTGTTTCTGCTGTGGTGTCTCAGGAGCTGTCCTTGCACCACAGTGCTGTTTTGGCAGAGATTTCCAATGGTATTTTGAAGTCTCCTTTCTATCCCATAAACTTGATGCTAGATACAGCAGACTGTTTTCAGAGGTTTTCTATGTGTTTCCAGAGAAGTTCTCCACATTGCGTCTTGTAGCAGTCTCGCCTGTTCACTGTGGCCAGATTTTTGTGGGGCCACAACTGTTGTGTTAGAGAGCGAGGGAAGTGATACGCATTCTAGGCAATCTGCTGCAGCTGGAATTTGTTCCTCACTCACCCACCAGTGTGGGTGAAGAAGTGGTTTGAGGAGCATCGCTAGATTTACGGTCATTTGCTTGTGGTTACTAATGTCTGTCTGTCCTTGTACTATCTCGTCTGGCCAAGGGCTAGTTTCCAGTAACTTTCTTACTCCCTTGAAAAAGATGCTGTATGTGCCTGGGAGTCTGGGGGAACCAGGCATGTCATACCCTGAGACCCGTGAACCCAAGCCTCCGCTCTCAGCTTGTTTCTGCTGCCTGGTATGTTGCCCATGCTGCAGTGTGGCGTAGAGTACTCAGGGAGTACTCAGGATAAATCAGTGGGTGTCTGATGATTTGCACTGCTGGAAGACTCGGTTTGGGTTGGACAGAGAGCAGAGAACCCTGCAACAGAGTCTCTTTAAAAGAAAACTCAGGCAGGTATGTCAGCTCAGTTAGCTGGGTGTTCAATTATGGTTTTTGCTACAGAGTAAAACCAGTTTTTCCAAAGGACGTCTGTAGCAGCCTCTTAAAAAAAGGAGTTGTGGCCCCTCCCCAGTGACCTTTCCTTGTCAAATGCTACATGCTGTGATGTTCCTACACAATAGAGAACACTCTGGTCTCTGTGTACTTGGCAAAGGAAGAAATGGCTTTTTTAATCTCATTGCATGAATTATGGGCAAAACGTTTGAAGTGGCTCCAAGATTCCTCTCTGACTGACTTGCATTTTCTCAGGAGATTTGTGTAGTTTGGGAGTTTGGAACGTGTAACTGAGTAACTCGGAGGAAGCATTTGCTACCTTTTGAAAGGCTGCTGTGTCCTTGCAGAAAAATCACTTCATCTGCTGCATCAACATCCCTTTGTGGAGGACAAGCCTTGTTGGGCGTGAAGTGCTGTGTCCCCTCAGAGGGCGCATACCCCTTCTGCTGCCCTGCCTGTCCCCGGCGCAGGGTTGACCTAGAGGCATCGGCGCCGCCACAGTGTTGCCCTCAGCGAAGCTGCAGGCATGGGAGTGAGGCTCTGCCATGCCAGGCCTTGGGCAGATGCGAGCGTGCGCCAGCGCTTGCCCTGAACGCTCTGCGGAGGCAGGGCACGGCAGCAGGGGTAGCAGCATGGGGTCACCTATCGAGGGAGTGCCAGAGCTCGGATTAAGACCTGTGCTCTGCCACTGCAGCCTTGTCAGCTCTGAGGCTCAGGGAGGGCTGCCCTGTGTTGGTAGCCAGCTCTTTTCCCTTTGGGCTCGCTGGCATGGCTCTGCTGGGGGCCGGCTATTGCTCCGTGGGTCCGATGTGGACAACCATCCGTCCCCTCTGCTGGAGCATCCCTCCGGCATGCTGCTGAGCATGGGGGGCAAAGGGCTGTCACCTCCCAGGGATGGCCACCTCCCCTCCTTCAGCATGAGGCTGCTTCTTGTGAGATCAAAGCGGGGGGAGTGTGCCAGGACCTGCCAAACTGCTGCTGGGGAGACTGACGGGGAGTGACAGAGCCTGAAACTGGCTGGCAGATTGTTTATTTAATGGGGGAAAATGTTTTTCTGACACTGTAGAGCACTTTACATCACAAACGATCTCGATAACACACATTCACCTGTTCATACCACGGGCTTCTTCTTCCTCCTACACTGTCCCTTTAGTAGGGGTCTCCACCAGTGCCCAGCCCACCGGCAGCATGTGGCTACTGCACCGGGCAGGGCCAGCGGCGCGAGCGACAATGCCGCGGGGGCAGCTATCGTGGCAGGGCCGTCGGGGCGGCAGCACTGGGAGGAGAGGAGAGGGGATCACAACGGCTTCATTCTTCACTGTGCTCCCCCCACCCCCTCCAACCCGCCCCGACCTCGGAGTCCTCCCTTCAACTTCGATTCCCTGGGCCTGCAAAGTGGAAAATGAATTGGATCCGAGCCATGTGC